>NC_069504.1:787589589-787669589 GCF_027579735.1 Bombina bombina | reverse complement strand
AAATAAAACAATGTACCGATATACGGAGCCCTTTCAGATCCAACAATCCAATAGCCAAATAATAAAGGAAAAAAAAGGACTCCGTATACCATTGTATTGCGATGACGTGTTTATGAAAAATGCGCATGCGCGAAATGTGCACGAGCTTAGATAAGATTAGCTCTACGCCGCAAACGACGCATGCGCATTGAAGACCAATTACGTCATTGAGATTGGGTGGGTCCCCCTGTGGTTAGAGCGATTATTGGGTATCAAGACGTCAATCAAAACATACAGCAACGTAACGATAATGCCGGGAGGAGGTTGCATTCAGATCAAAGAAGGGTAATAATCGGAATATAAAGGTAACGATTGAAGAATCGAAAATATCATGAATTAAACTATAGTTTTTTATTTACATATTTATCACCGGTGCTTAGAAGAAAGGGTGACTTTACATTCACTTTAAGGCCATCGAACATATCCCATATAAAGTAGGAGAAAATAGGTTACTCCAGTTAAGAAAGAGAGAAACATACTGGATCCACAAATTGAAAACTAGGAAACCATATGGCCTGAATACAGATATAGATCTAGCAGCCTTCCTTTGAAGAATATAACACACCTTGAACCAAATACATTAATATAAATCTTGTTTCTATTATTCCCATTGATTTCTATATTTTCACATATAAATATGTATAGACGTAATCACATATACATATATATTTTTATCCTACATTCGTACTTGCTAGTAAACTTTAATTTAATTGAAATTTTTGTTTATTATCTCTAATATATTTGTCTCACTTTCATATCATATTTTATATCTAATATAAATCTTTTTTTCACACCCTCCATAAATACTTATTGTACTGTAGCTTACCTTTTTGGCCAGATATCAGTATATACATATATAGATATTTCATCGTATTTTAATACCTAGTAAATGTCACAAACGACATTCTTCAAAATTTTTAATTATTTTATCGATCACACAGTTCCCCTCTTTTTTATACAGATAGTGTTTTTAATGTGACCCTGTCTTACTTATGTTTCTTTTAATACCCAAATATTCATAATCTCCGTAAACACCAATTTTTGAACTATCCCCCGTTGTCGAAAATATCTTTTGTATACAAAAATATACACCTGATTAATTAGATCAAGACATACTCCTCCCTTTCCCCGACTAAATAGCTTGACGCTATTTAAGGGCAACCTGGATGCTAACAGATTCATTAGCCTCTGATGAAGTAAGCTGATACGCTCACGAAACGCGTAAGGCACGTGGCGCACGTTCGTGACGTCACATCCGGAATTCTGATTCACTCGCCGAGACTTTGTTACTAGCTGCTCCGTGCAGCGATATTTTGTCTCAGCGATATTTCCACTTATCCACTTTTTTGATCCCGAGGACACCTCCATAGGTCCTCCTGCCCAGCACTTTACTCAAGTAAGTTAATCTGCCATCTGCACGGTACCATATTTTGCCGTGCCGCCTGGCCACTTACTGACCTCCTTTCCTTTTGGAAATTGTCTTTCGTACCATATAAGCTCACCAGCATATCCTTTTAATACACTATTTTAATATACAATTTTTGTACACCTACATTTGTCATTTATATATATATTTTTTCATATTTTATAATTTATATTTTAATGAGAACAATAAAATTGTTTTTAAATATACTTTTTGTATTTTTTCTATCCATTTGATCCACACACTCGTATAGATTTTTTATATCTTATATCTAAATAAATTTATATTTTTATTTTTATTTTTTATTCTGGTTATCAGCTCATACTAAATAGGAACTTCCTTCTTTTCTACCCTCTGTCCACAAATACAGTGTGGTAAGAACTGGAAATTCCCACAAGTGGCCTCCGTTTCCACAGTAACCTTTCCCACAGTAACTATGTGGTTGTCTCTCGGTCCTGTATATTTATAATTATCATCATCTATTCATATATCATTTTATATATATACATATATATCTTTTTGGGTCCATATTCTCCTGTCTCCCTTATATGTGCTTTGGTGTTAATACACACCACCCATGTCCACTCATCGCTGATCCCTGTGATCCAACAGGTGAGCATTTACTATTATTTATTTTCATCACAATAACCTAATACTCATCTGGGGACATTCCCATTTTTGTTTTCCTCCCCCCTACTTGCTTATGAGGAACATCTTCCGCAAGCGCTATTAGAACACACCCGATTCTACCTCATATATATATATATATATATATATATATATATATATATATAATGCAGGGGTGTGAAAATCTTAAAATAATCTCCTTGTCCAAGGGACTAAAGTGTTAGCCAATCTACTAGTCCCTCATTACAATCTAATTGTCCCGATACAAAAAATAATCTCAGCAAAACAGGCTGTTTGTATTTAAATGCAAGAAACACAGCAATATTTAGGCATTATAATGGCAAACAGTGACCTTAAAGAGAAAAGTTCTTCAAATTAAGAGATTCTTCTTTACATTAAATTAATTAGCCTGATAAGACATTGACCCCTCAAGTTCCGCAGGTTTACCCATCATATCATGATGCAATCTATAAACACATTAATGTCGTATCAGGATGAGACCAGTGAAAAATGAATATTTCCCAGTAGCCACAAACTAGCCACGTTTGAGTGTTTTGTGAAAACGATAGGCTGCGGTTGCTTCTGCTCTAGTGCGGTTGCTTCTGCTCTAGTGCTTCTAGATTATTTTTTTTTTAAAGTGGTCGTACCACGGGCAAAGTACATTTCACACAGTTTATGGGGAATACCTCAAATTATATGACTCAGGCGCAGTGAGTGAGTGTGTGGTTGGCTGAGTGCACACTGTACATACCACAAATATACACAGCATTGCTGTACATATAGTACACATACACACCAGAGACTGAACTAGAAACTTTGTGGCCCCCCTACCCCTGCCTTCCCCCCCAAAAATGTAGTTATTGTTCTTGCAACATATAATACAGTAGGGCATTTCTGTTAATCAATTCACCTTAACATTCATACATATAGTGCACTGTACAGAATCACAGAATCCACGGCAATAAATCTCCCAGTAATGTGCGGTGTGTGTGAGTGGTGGTTTTACTGCTGTGGGGTTGAGATATCATACATAGTGCACATTACAATGCGTTTTATTGCTGTGGAGCTCTGTGATTCATTCATACACACCACACATTACTTGAAGTTAAACTGCTGTGGAGATCTGCAATATGCTTATACACAGTGCACATTACTGTATCACAGAGCTTCACAACAATAAAACTCATTGTAATGTGCACTGTGTGATATCTTGGCCCCACAGCAGTAAAACCACCACCCACACACCCCACACATTACAGTGAGTTACAGTAGTGTCCACACTATATGAGTGTATCAGAGAGCTCCACGGCATTATAACTCAGTAATGTGCAGTTTGTATGAGTAGGAGTTTAATTGCTGTGGAAATCTGTAATACAGTAATGTGTAGTGTGTATGAATGTGAGTTATATTGATGTGGAGCTCTGTGATATGCTCATACACAGTAAGCATTACTGTATCACAGAGATCCATAGCAATAAAACTCACTATAGTGTATGATGTGTATGAGTGTGAGTTTTATTTCTGTGGATAGGGCCGGACTGGCCAACCGGGATACCAGGAAATTTCCCCTTGGGCCGCTGCATTTGGGGGCTGGTCCGGATGCCCTGTAGCCGCAAGACACTAGGGAACCTCATTCCCTGATGTTGCGGTGCAGGCACGTGCCTGACGTCACTCCGTGGTGACGTCACCACGTTGGGGGCGGTACGCAAGCTCTGCCCTCGGTTTCACCTGGGCCCCTCACTCCTTGCTGCTAGCCACTAAGGATTAAAGGCAAAGGGGGGGGGGGGTGTCTGCTTTGTGTGTGCCAGTGTGAGGAGGGGGGCTGGTTTGTGTGTGTCAGTGTGAAGGGGGGGCTTGTTTTGTGTGCCAGTGTGAGGAGGGGGGTGGTTTGTGTCTGCCAATGTGAGGAGGGGGCGCTGGTTTGTGTGTGCCAGTGTGAGAGGGGGGCATGGTTTGTGTGTGCCAGTGTGAGAGGGGGGCTTGTTTTTGTGTGCCAGTGTGAGGAGGGGGGTGGTTTGTGTCTGCCAATGTGAGGAGGGGGCGCTGGTTTGTGTGTGCCAGTGTGAGAGGGGGGCATGGTTTGTGTGTGCCAGTGTGAGGTGGGGTGTCTGGTGTGTGCCAGTATATGTGTGTGGGGGGGCCTGGTGTGTGTGCGCCAGTGGGGGGGAAGTTGGTTCTGGTGTGTGTTCCAGTATATGTGTATGTGGGGGGGGGGTCTGGTGTGGTGCAGGAGGGTGAGGCGCAGAGGGAGTGGTTTAGTGGTCCTGGTCCAAGGGGCACCATTAAATCCTATAGTCAGGACTGGCTGTGAGCAGAGCTGCCGCTGGTCTTACTGTTAAGCAGAACAAACAGCGATCTCAGATCACTGTTCATTCTCACACTGCCGATAGATGTCGGAGAAGCTGAGGCAGTGTGCGCTCTATTTACATGGTGTGCAGAGAGCGTTAATACTCTTTTGCATGGCCGGCACTCTCAGAGTCAGAGCGCACACGGAGTGGAGTGGTAACACCCTCACACCTGTCTGATGCAGCAACAGAGCCACAAGCAAAGCTGGCGGCTCAAAACGTTAACAATTGGTGCCGTTATAATTAACATTTCCACTTGTTAACGACTCTGTTGATATAGGACCCCGAATCCTTGATCATGAGCTGCTGTAACATCATGATGTGGTTCATATCTTACACTAAGGGGGTAATTCACTGATGCAAACAGTGTTTACAATTCCCCACAATGTGCCACACAACGGTGAACAATGATGGAAACAATATGGTGAATTCACCATTCACTGTATTGTTTCTGTTGTTCACCATAGTTTTGGCTGCTTCATGGTCAGCGAAAGGCATTTAGGACATGTCTCTGTGGTGCTGAAGACGAGTCCTACAAGCCTCCGCAGCGTCTCGCCGATTCCGAGTCTCTCCCACAGCTAGCTGACTTCTATTCAACGTCTTGCTGATCATGATTTCCTACAGCAGACTGACTTCAAGTCAGCCCTTTGTGAGAGATTTTCATGATCGGCGCTACTGCAGAGCATACAGGGCTTCACTGCACCTACATTTGCGATCAGTGAAACGCTGTTGAAGTTTGTTGGACACGCCTTCAGCACTAGGGAGACGTGTCCCACATGCCTTTCGCACTGATTTTCACTGTATTTTGAACGCCGGTATATAGACAATGGTGGTTTTAAATCGCTGTTGTTTATTCACCGGTGTTTCAAAATACGGTCACACACTGCTGCTTAGAGAATTGACAGGGTTCACCGTTGCTTCAACAACAGTGGACACTGGCTTTTAGTGAATTACCCCCTTTGTATTATTTTTCCTTTGCATTTCATGGAATATAAGGCTGGGCTACAATTTTTTTACAGGGCTGCTTTATATTCCCAGTCTGGCCCTGTCTGTGGAGCTCTGTAATACTGCAATGTGCACTGTACAAGAGCATAAAACACAGTTCCAGAGCAATATAACTCCCAGTAATGTGCGGTGTGTATGAGAGGGACTTCAATTGCTGTGGAGCTCTGTGATACAGTCATGTGCACACTGTTTGAGTGTATCATATGAGTTAGAGTGCAAGCTCTTGGGGTCATCCCTGCATGTATTGGTCTCTATGCAAAGCCTCAGTGAAGGAATGGCCCTGAGAGCTTGCAATCTAACTCAAATGATGTGCGCACTGTATGAGTGTATCACTTGCAATTACTAAAGGGCTGTCCTGAGGTCATGACGCCCGCACCCGGGGAGGAGTCCCCGAGCTTGGCCAAAAGCCGATGAGGAGGAGGAAAGCCTCAGAGCAGTGCTGGATCGTCTGTGAGATGTCCGCTGTGATTTTGCATCAGTCCGGCAGGCAAGTACTAAATAACCCCTTCATTGGATGGTTTGTGTGGGAGCAGTGCATGCGCTACTTGCACGTAAATCTGGGTGCCAACTTCCATGTTGAGGACGCCTGGAGTGGAAGAGGGAACCGCAAAATTTGGAAAAAAATAACACTTGGGAAGGTCTCAGTTTTAAGGTACAGGCCCGGACTGGCCGTCGGGCATACCGGGCATTTAGCCCCGCCCACTGCGCCTCACACACGGCATAGAAAAAAAAAATTGTCAATTTTTTTTATTTTTTTTTATATTTAATAAATAACTCTTATAATGTTGTAACTTGTTATATTAAAATGTAATTCATATGTTTATGTTTGTGACTATTACTGCAGGCGGCCACTCGGCCAGTGCTGTGCGCATTACAATCAGTCTTTACTTGCCGATGCGATGCTGAGTCCCGGCCGGGGCCGACTACGTAAGAGATCATAGTACTGAGTCTGAGATTGAATACAACAAGTTAATTGTTGAACCACACAACCAACTTAGTTTCTCTCTCTATGGGTCTGGAGTCCCTGGGCCGCTGCGCCGCCATGATGCGCCATCTACTAACTACTCTACTACCATTCCCATAATCCTCCAGAGCGAGTCCCCTCCCCCCCATTTGGATTGGCCGCAGCCGCACTGTCTGCACTCCAGAGTCCGCACTGGCACTGCTTCCGGCACTGTGAGTGACATCAGCAGACTTAGACAGTCAGTCACACACGCCCTGCACGCGGCTACACTACACTTATGCCGCGTGCAGGGTCCACGTGACACACTGAGGCTTAGCTGCGAGGGCCGAGGACCGGTGATATATACACAAGTGCTGACTGCCGGCCCTGCAGCCTGTGTGTCACGTGACTACGGATGTCTCTGTCTGTAAGTCTGTCACCCATGTTGGAGAGCTGCTGGCAAGGCCGGAAAGATGCTGCCCTGGGCCGGGTGGCTGGGGCTGGGAGGCTTCCGAATGCCGAATCCGATATATCCGATTCATGATGTGGCTGCATGGCAGGCAGCAGGGCAGGTAGGTGACTCAAGTCTGGACCTTAATAGTTATAATATACTTAATAAAGTATATATATATATATATATATATATATATATATATATATATATATATATATATATATATACATACAAGACTAGTATCAAGTCAAGTAGTAACAATACTTTAAGAAAGTATGATGTAAATCATCATGTAATATTTACATTACAGCAGGTAACTTTACTGAACTGTTACAGTCACAGACACTCAGACAGTACTACTAAAGTTTAAGTAACTAGGCTGGCTTAAGGCCTGAGTCAGTCTCCTTTGCTGGTTACGGCCATATGGGGAATGCATGGGGATTACACGTGCCATGATGGACTCCTCCATGTCACGTGGCTGCACCACACAGCACACACATTCACATGACTATCTATTTTGGTGGGTTGCTGGTCCTTCCTGTGTCAGGTGGGTGGGGATTGGGGAACAGTCATTGGGAGAAAAAAAACATAACAACACCGTCTACGGCTCAGTGTGGCTCAAGTTTCAGAATCAGGAGAAGAACCAGCAGACAGTGAGACTCAAATTCAATTATCTGACTGTCACCTCAGTGAAAAAAACAAAAACAAAAAAAAACCAGTGTTTCTCAGCAGGTTACAGGTAAGCTGTGTTTGTTTAAAAATTCTTTATTATTGAATTTGCTGGAATGCATTGCTGGCTCAGGCTCACACAGAATCCGATTCCCTCCCTACCTATCACTGCAATCACCAGTCAGAATAGATACATGTCTGATGTGAATGATGATGATTATCATAAATTATGAGTCATGATGTCATCATTCACATATCATAACATATACTGTCTGTCATTAATTATAAGTCACTGTGACTGACTGTCATTCACATATCACATACTGATATATTCTGATTCAGCTGCATATATCAGTATGTGAGTGACTCATAATATGCAAAAAAATTTTGCTGCTTTGGATAATCATCATGTCTTGAATTGAAGAGATTAATGTGATGATCAATCATCCAAGGCAGCAAAAACAATTGAAGAGATCATCATCATTGCCCAATATGTGTTATTAAAGGGATAGTGTAGTATTAATTAAACTTTAATGATTCAGATAGAGCATGCAATTTTAAGCAACTTTCTAATTTACTCCTATTATCAATTTTCTTTGTTTTTTTGGTATTTTTATTTGAATGTAAGCTTAGAAGCTGGCCCATTTTTGGTTCAGTACCTGAGTAGCGCTTGCTGATTGGTGTCTAAATGTATCCATCCAATCAGCAAATGCTATCCAGGTGCAGAAACAAAAATGGGCTGGCTACTAAGATTCCAGCTTTTTAAAGTAAAGATACCAAGAGAACGAAGAAAAATTGATAATAGGATTTAATTAGAAAGTTGCTTAAAATTGCATGCTCTAGATTAATCATGAATGTTTATTTTTAACTAGACTATCCCTTTAAGAAGTACCGTATACTTTGAGCCCTATATCTGTGTGTTATAATGTTATGTGACATATACTTTGAGCCCTATCTGTGTGTTAAAATGTGACATATACTTTGAGCCCTATATCTGTGTGTTATAGTGTGACATATACTTTGAGCATTATATATATCTGTGTGTTATGTTATAATGTGACATACTTGTGCCATATATCTTTGTGTTATGTGATATATACATTGTGCCCTATAGCTGTGTGTTATTTGAAAATATACTTTAAGTCCTGTGAGTTATATGGTGTGACATATACTTTGTGACATATTCTTTATTTAATTATGCTGTATATATGTGTGTTATGGGACATATACTTTGTGCCATATATCAGTGTGTTATGTGACATATTCTTTGTTTAATTGTGCCGTATATCTGTGTTTTATTTATGGGACATATACGTTGTGCCATATATCGGTGTGTTATGTGACATATTCTTTGTTTAATTATTGTGCCGTATAGCTGTGTGTTATGGGAAATATACTTTGTGCATAATGGCAACCCCTAAATGTGTTATGTGACGCACACTTTGTGACCTATAAATTAGATCAATAATCATCCAACACAGCAATAAGCAAGTCAGTCACTGTCAGAATCTATAAAAGCGGTTGTACATAGCCTAATTTAATGAAGTACACTTTATTTTGTTGTATTAGACTATTTGCAACTAGTTATATAGATTCTGAGTCACCCATCAGTAATCAATATGTGTAATGATTCAATTTCTTATTGCTTCCTTGGATGATAATTGTTGATCTTCTCTGTTTATTTTATTTAATTAGGCTAGTTTTGTACATTCTGAGTCTAATCTGCCATGTTTCACTGTCAGAGTGTCCGCAGCAGTTCTCAATTCTTAGTTACTTGTTCTCGTCTTTTGTTAAATTAATCTAGAAGTGAGAACTGACAGCAACGACATGACAAAAGGGCTTCCTAGGCGTAATTGTTAAAGGGATATGAAACCCAATATTTTTCTTTTTTGAATCAGTTATAGCAGCAATTTACTTTTTTTTTTCTCTATATTTACTCCTATTATTAATTTAGCTTCATTCTTTTTGTATCTTATCTGAAAATAAAAAAATTAAGCTTAGAAACCTGGCCCATTTTTGGTTCAGATTCTGGGTAGCACTACCAATAAACAAGTGTTGATACCCAGGTGCTTAAAGGGACATGAAACCCCAAAACTTTCTTTCATTATTCAGATAGAGAATACAATTTTCAACAACTTTACAATTTACTTCTATTTAATTTGCTTCCTTCTCTTGTTATCCTTTGCTGAAAGGTTTATCTAGGCAAGCTCAGGGGCAGCAGATAACCTAGGTTCTAGCTGTTTATTGGTGGCTGCAAATATATATTGATTATGATTGGCTCACCAATGTGTTCAGTTAGAAACCATTAGGACATTGCTGCTCTTTCAACAAATGATACCAAGAGAATGAAACAGATTAGATAATAGAAGTAAATTAGAAAGTTGTTTAAAATTGTTTTCTCTATCTGAATCATGAAAGAAAAGTTTTGTGTTTCATGTCCCTTTAAACAAAAATGGGCCAGCTTCTAAGCTTTCATTTATGCTATGTCAAATTTAGATACCAAAAATGATACGAGTAAATTAGAAAGTTGTTTAAAATTGCATGCTCTGGCTCTCTCTGAGTTCCGGAGGAGGAGCACAGGTGTAAGGTCAGGTGAGACACCTGCTCTGATTTACCTCTCTGCAAGTTTGCTGGCGGGAATACTGCGCCTCAGCCCTTTGACCATGGGCGGCTTGCAAAGCTGAGATACACCGCTACTGGAACTCACATTAGTGCCACTCTAATGCACTAAACTGCACGTAGCAGCAACCACATTGGCATCAGCCAGGAATCAATTAAACTTACAGTCATTTATATAAGGGGGAAGGAAAAGAAAAAAAAGACACCTACTCTGCCTAAAAACCTATTCGCAAGAGAAAGAGGAATAGATTATCTGCCGTTATGTGCATATTACCCTAGCACCAAGTATAACATCTTATATACCCCTTTCACAAGGGTGTACCGTGAAGAAAGTTTACCTGCCTTGGACGTTGTGTGGCTCTTGCCGGCTGGAAGAAGGGGGAGATAGCCTGTCAGCTTTCTCTCCGGTGGAGTGCGGCTCAACTTACTGCCCGGTCCGGGTTCTGCTGCCTGGCCTTGAGGTGGGGGCCGCCGGCCGACTGGATCGTCTCCAGCTTTACAGATGCCCAGGGAATTGCAGCTTCAGGACGCAGAGGAGGAGCAGCTGTGATAGCCTTGGGAGCGCAGCCCTTTACTGGTCCGGACGTTCCCCTCCCACCGGTGCTGCGCGAGGGGCTTGGACCGTTCCTGCCTGCTGTGCTGCCCTCCCTGACAAGGATTGCGGTTCTCCCTGTCCCAGCCCCCGCTGGGTCTGCTCCGCTGGGCGAAACAGCTCAAGACAATCTGCTTGCTTGGTATACGCTCCCCCTCCCACCGGTGCTGCGTGAGGGGGGGCTTGCTCCCATAAGCAAGTCCTTCCAGAAGTGGGTAAAGTACACCTTAAACTCTCAGACACACGTCAGAGCCTTGTTTGGTTTTTTTTTTTCTTCCTTTTTTTGCTGTCTCCCTTCAAGTGAACGTTTAGTTAAAATAACCACTATTGCATAACAACCTAACTGTCCGCCATAATTTACTTTTCACTGTCCTCTTTACCAAAAGAGGGAGAAAGGGAGGGGAAAAGGAAAGAAAAGAATATATCTTATTTTCTAGACTTTATTACTTGGATCCTCAAACCTTGCTGCTCCCACACAAAGCTCTATAAATTCAGAAACGGATTGCAACAAGGTATTGGGTATAAAAGCAAGACGAAGAGAGGAGAGAGGAGAGAAAAAGAAATTAAATCTGAAAAATATTCTCCTACTGTGTGTACTCTCAAACATTAATTACCTGATATAACTGTATTTATACTGGACATGTTAGGTACTGGTATTTGTGTTCAAATATAAGGAACAAAAACCCAGATTTTTATGTTTTTCTGATTGTTCTGATAAATGGATACATGGTTGTTATTCTGACACAGTATTGTTTAGATTGAAAAAATTTATATATAGCTCTTAAGAAAATAATTGAATAAGAACTGAGGATATCGCTCTCTTTACTGGATAATTTGAGTGATTCTTGTACTATCTCATATATTTGATATTTTCCTGTTTAAATTCACATATAGGTATCAGAGATCCCCAGTGTTAAATCTAGAGCTGACCTTAGACATTATATCTTATAAAGCAGATCTAAACTCTGTTAGGAATTAAGAAATAGTGTGTCTCTTTACCACTGGCAACTAGCTGTTTTTTTTTTTTTTTCTTCTTCTTCTTTTTCTTCTTTTTTTTTTTTTTTTTTTTATTCTTAACATATTCCACATAAATCTAAGCCAACAGGATCCTAAATATAAATAGATATAAACAATTATTGTTTAGTGGTTTAAATAAACAGCCTATATCTCCTTTATAGAAACATATAACTAAACACTTGGTAACAGTTACTAGACTGGTTGCTAGAAAACCTGATAATACTGAGTTGATTAATGTGGAGTATTCCTATGTTAAATTTATTCAAGTGAGCCAAAAAAATAGCCCCATATGGGCTAAACATTGTTAATAACTGAATACCACAACAGGGCTTTGGCAGGATATTTAATCAATATTGAAAACTTTTAACAAACGTTTGTCTTGTGAGAGAGGGTGTAGTGACCTCCTTTGTGAAGCTCTAACTTGTGGTTACTCTCAATCTTTTTCTCTAAATATTTAAAAATACTCAACCTCTTAAAGAGTGCTGGTTTTGACTTCCCTTACTTGTACAATAGTTTTTTATTGTCGTTCTTCTCTCTCTCTGCCTACCCCCTTAATAACACATTATCACTACTGACTTAAGTTCACTCACAATTAATTCACTCAATTTTATACGTCACCTTCATCCCCCATTCCCCAAGGGATCTTCATTAAGGAGCACTCACCTATATCACTTTTTCACACCCCCCCCTTTTTTTTTTTTTCTTCCCCCTTTTTTTTTTCCTCTCTTCACTGTATCAAGTCACTCATCACTCATCACAACCCATATGGTTCTTAACTATATGGATACATTTTTACACCCCCACTCCAAGACACCACCCCTCCCTATGGCGGCTAGACAGAGAGATAGGCGAAATAAAAGTATTCTTGATCCTTCCGGTGAGACACAGTCACCCATCACTAGCACTCAAATATCAACAGAATCTATGGATATCCAATCATTAGTTTCTAAAATATCTGAAGCCCTTACGCCTAAATTTGATATTCTGAAAAATGAGATTAAAGTAGACATTGCGCAATTAGCACTAGAAGTTAAACAATTTGCTGGCAGACTTACAGAAGCAGAGCAAAGGATATCCAATTTGGAGGATACTATGATTGAAAATAACACTAGGGCTGAAGCCTCCTTTTATATTATATCTAAACTCCAGAACAAAATTGAAGATCTTGAGAACCGTACACTCAGAAATAATTTAAGAATAATTGGGGTCCCTGAGGACAAACAGTACGAGGATTTATTCAAATTACTTACATTCACAATTCCCCAGCTTTTAGAGATTTCTGAGGTATTTCCCAAAACCTTCACAGAAAGAGCTCACAGAGTAGGTACCATCTCCCCTAATAAAATAAACACAAAACCTAGACCAATCATTGTTAAATTTTTGAATTATCAGGACAAAGTTACATTTATCCAATCTTTCCGTAAGCATCAACCTATCTTCCTAGGGGAGAATAAAATTCTCCTGTTCCAGGATTACTCTCTAGAAACAGTCACAAAGAGAAGAGAAATATCCCCAATTTGCACAAAGTTCATCCAAAAAGGAACACGAGCTACTATCATACACCCCGCTAGACTCAAAATACACCTTGACAACCAGATATATCTATTTGACTCAGCTGTAGAGGCGGGAAGGTTTTTCGCCAAGAAGTTTCCCCTAGAATAGGGTACTCTACAGTAAATATTAGGAATACGACTGAACAATGGTTCTTATAATCAAATTAAGGACAAAGTCCTGGCTACATAGGGTATCAGAGAGCCCAGATGGTATGGGTTCTCTGAATTACTGTTTTTTCTCTTTTTTTTTTTCTTTTTTTTCTTTTCTTCTCTCTCTTCTTTTCTTCCTCTCCTCTCCCTCCTACCACACCCTTAACTTCTCATATAGAGAGTAGCTATGTCTGGGAAACTTAAACTCACCTCATGGAATATTGGAGGCCTAACATCTCCTATCAAAAGGAAAACAATATTATCATACTTAAAGAAAATTAATACTTCTCTTGCATTTTTGCAAGAAGCACATTTAAAATCTGAAGAGATTCTCAAACTCAAGTCTTCCTGGGTAGGAGAAGTTCTCTTCTCCACAGGTGTTAACAGAAAGGGGGGAGTAGCCATCTTAATAGGTAAAAATGTTAACTATGAGATAATTCAGGTAGATCCCGACACTGAAGGGAGGTTTATAATTGTTAAAATTAAAATTTATAACACACTGTACACACTCTGCAATTTATATGCTCCAAATGTCTTTGACTTGGAGTTCTGGGATAAGTTACAAGCCAGGCTTATGACATGTGTTGAAGGTCATCTTATAATTGGAGGAGATTTTAATATGGCACCCAAATATCGGTTGGATAGGCTCAGAAAAGACCCCGTTCCAAAAAAGACAAAAAGGGATAAACTAGAGTCCAAACTTTTCTCTAGAATATTTTCTAATCTGAATGTTAGAGATGTGTGGAGGATGCAAAATCCTGACTCTCGCAACTATACTTGCCTCTCAAAAGCGCATAAATCGCTTTCAAGGACAGACTTATTTTTACTAGATGTTAGATTATGTAAAACACAAGTTCAGGCTCAGATATTGCCTATTTTTATATCTGATCATGCCCCTATTTGCCTAGACTTTTGTGCCAATAACCTGGCACAAGGTTCTAGGCGATTTATATTTCCTACTTTTCTTGTGAAAGACCTTAAGTTTAAAAACTGGATGGAAACCAAATTTAAAGAGTATGCCCATTTTAACCATGAATATGTCCCTCAACTGATGTTATTTTGGGAAACAGCTAAGGCAGTATTGAGGGGAGAAATATTGGCCTATAGCGTGAAAAGGTCTAAAAAAATTAAGCAAAGAGAGGGGGAGTTAGTGCGAGCAGTCTCAAATGCCTATAATTTGCATTTGCTTGAAAATTCTCCGCTTAGTTGGGCCAAATATATTTTAGCTCTTCAAAATAGAGACTCTTTTTTACTTTATAAAACAACTCAAAAAGATACTAGGCTTCAATCTAAACTCTACCGGTATGGTAACAAGACGGGAAAACTACTAGCAAATCTTCTAAAAACTGAGAAAGGTTCCCAATTGATAGAATTAATAAATACAGAAGGTCAGATTTTCAAAACCTCGGAAGAACTCTTACAAGTTTTTCATGATTATTATACAGGTCTTTACTTATCACAAAGATCGGATCTATTAAAACGTGAGGAATTCTGGAGTAAAATCTCTCCCCCTTCTTTAGACCCAGAGACTCTACAAACCTTATATGCCCCTATAACCGAGATAGAAGTGAATAAAGCAATTCAAAATCTCTCACACAATAAAGCACCGGGTCCAGATGCGTTACCCAATGAATTTTACCAAATATTACATTCTTCTATTGTACCATATCTAACTTCTCTATTTAATGATATCTATATAGAAGGAAAAGAGCCAACTGTTAACTTTTCCGCATCTCATACTTCTTTAATATTAAAACCTGGTAAGGACCCAACAAAAAAAGAATCTTATAGGCCAATTGCACTACTCAACACAGACTATAAAATTTTAACATCCATCTTAGCATACAGATTACAAAATATCTTGCCTTCCATTATCCATACCGATCAAGTAGGTTTCATAAAGAACAGGAACTCAGCTTCCAAAATACGTGAACTCTTTCTTGTCATTGATTACTTTGAGTCACTTAAGACTCAGGAACTGCTGGAGGGAGGGGGCACCCCTGATAGAGTAGTCGTATCTATTGATGCAGAAAAAGCTTTTGATTCAATACAGTTTGACCATCTTTTGTATACTTTAGATAAATTTGGTATAAAGGGAAAGTTTACCAGGTTTATAGCTAATCTCTATCAAAATGCTTCCACAAGGCTGCTTGTGAATGGTTATTTATCTCAGGATATAAAATTACAGCGAGGTACCAGGCAGGGGTGTCCTCTCTCCCCACTTTTGTTTGACATATCTATTGAACCACTGGCCATCCTAATAAGACAGCAACTTGATGGTATAAAGATAGGCAAGAAGGAGTTAAAGATTGCCTTATATGCGGACGATGTCCTTATCTACATGACTAATACGAAAATAAATATTCCTAAGCTTTTAACTATAATACAACAGTTTGGATCTTTTTCAGGCTACAAAGTGAATAATACAAAATCTGAATTATTCTGGATTTCTCGTGCAGTAGACTCTCTGGCAAATATACCGTTTTCTGTAGCTCACACCTCTTTCCGATATCTGGGCATTAATATCTCGTCCACTCCAGATACTTGGTACACCTTTAACATTACTCCTGTATTAAATAGAATTAAGGATACACTCAAGAATTGGCAAAACCTCCCTCTCTCTTTATCTGGACGAATAGCAGCCTATAAAATGATGATCTTGCCCAAACTCTTGTATATTCTACAGAATATTCCTATCTTTCTTAAGAAAAAAGACATTGACCACTTGAATTATATCTTAAGACTATTTATCTGGCAGAGTAGAAAACCCAGAATTTCCTTATCTAAACTATCCCTCCCTCTGAAATACGCTGGTCTTGCCTTGCCAGATATAGGGGCTTATAATCAAGCCTTTTTGACAAGAACAGTTATTGACTGGATATTTTCGCAAAATTATGTAACAGACAATGATTTGGAGAAAAATATAATGTATCCTTTACATCCATTGGCACTCATACATTGTAATACCAATGAGATCCCACCTGAAGTAAAGAAATTAAAATCGATATATAATCCAATCCTTGCCTGGAAGAAAATCTGTAAATTACTAGGGGCAAACCATCATGTCTCTAGGTTTATTCCACTTTAGGGAAACCCTCAATTCTAAGCAGGACTTCAAACAAAAGTTTATCTGGAATGGGAAGCATTAGGTCTTACTAGAATACACCAGATCCTAGATCTTGGAAGACGGTGTGTTAAATCATTTGATTCACTTAGATCAGAATTTAAACTACCCCACAATAATTTTTTTGCCTATCTACAGGCAAGACATTATACTCTCAAACTCACGCAGGATCATGATTGGGATTGGTCCTTGAAGCAGGTTGGTGATTGGCTTACTATTGCTAAAACTGGAAACCTATCAATCACCCCAGGATACTCAATTATGGTATCAGTAAAGGGTTCAAATAATTTGGAAAAAAATCATAGTAAGTGGGCTTTATTGCTTAACCAAACATTAGACTCCCAAATTTCTTATTTATCTATTCAAGAGACTGCTCGCGTAACTCTCTCCTCTTCTTGGAGGGAATCTCATCTTAAACTATTATACATGTCTTATTTTACCCCAGAAAAGGGATCCAAATTTAGGAATTGTAATTTTGTCACTTGTCCTAGATGCTCCTTACCGGCAGCAGACCTTCAGCATATGTTATGGGCTTGTCCAAAGATTAAGAACTTCTGGTTGAAACTCCAATACTGGCTAAATAAAATAATAGATCCCCTTAGGGTGACTTTTTCACTCAAAAAAGTAGTTTTTCTCTTTCTTCACCCTGGGGAAAACTTAGGCAACAACAAAAAAATTATTAACTTGACCATATTAGCCGCTAGGTATCTTATTTTCAGGAAGTGGAAAATGAAATCTACTCCTAGCATAACTGAAATTAAGAATTATTTAAAGAAACAGTATATCCTTGAACAAATTGATACCAACCAAGATAATGAACAAGAAGTCAGGAGACTTCTTACAAAATGGTCTCCTTTTATCAAGGATCTCACACATAGTGAAATTGATTATATGATATACCCTTTTAGAAACACAGAATTAATTGAGCTTGGTATGTGGTGATGTGGAGTGGAATGTGAATGGGGGGGGAGAGGAAACTTTATTAATTTCTCTTTAAATTATGGGGGTTTTTTTTGGTTTTTTTTCTTCCTTCTTTTTTCTCTGTCTCTGTGGTTTATGGCCGGGGGCCATATAGGGTTAGATTATTAAAAAATGGAAAACCCCAATTCAGTTACAGGAAAAAATGTGTTATTTTTATTGTCGCTTCATTAATTGTTATGTTAGAATGCTTGTTTTCATATATATTATTGTTTAAATGGTGTTTTTATGGTTTTGATCGAAGCTGTAATTCTGAATTGGAAAATAAATAAATATTTTAAAAAAAAAATTGCATGCTCTATCTGAATCATCATCAATCCTCAGAATTATTCAAATACTTTTTGGCATTTAACTTTGCACAGGTCTTATTCTGCTAATACCCATGATAACACTGACGATCATACTAAAATGACCCAACATTGAATATTGTGATAGTCAATCATACTATTTTTTCCTACAGTTGTCATAACTGTGCTATTTTTTATTTATTCAGTTTTTAAAAACATGTTTTTCAGATGCAGTTGAAGTTGAGTTGTATAATGGCGATTCATTAGAATACACACAGATATGCTGGCTGCTTTATGAATGATTGTGTTTGTACATTATCATAAATATATCCATAGTCTCCAGTGGGACAATTATATTAGTCAAAGGCTTATTTTTTTTTTTTTGCAAGGCAGGCAATTAGGTATCACTTTAATCTTACATTTGTGTATATTCTATTTAGTTAGAAGATTCAAAGGTTCCTATTGCTTCATGCAACCTTTGTATTACTGTACTATACTATTACTATATATGACTTCTGTTATCAGGTGTGCTTTATTATCCTGGTATCATATGTTAAAGGGATAGGAAAGTCAAAATTAAACTTGCATGATTCTGATAGAGCAGGCCATTTTAGCCACTTCTCTGATGCAATTGTTTTTTAATATCTTAATACTGTCTGCATGCTTGCATTGTATGGCGGGTGTTCTCTACTGAAGCCAGTTAGGGACAAATGTTTAGCAGAGTTAGCTCTCAGACCTCTGCCGTGTGTATTTCAAATTACATTTCTGATAAATAGAATGTCCCCATTTTGCAAGGGTGTAAGGGAAAAGGGGCAAAATAAGTAATTAAAGTATAATTGAATTGTTTTTTACTTTGTATACCAACAATTTTTATATTGAAATCTCAAGGTGTTTACTGTGCTTTTCATGTTTTTATAGACATAGCTCCGAAAAAGCAAAAGGGAGGAGAGGAGAAAAAAAGAGAGAAATATAAGAAGTCTTTAGAAGCTGATGCACAAAAATGTTCAAAAATTACTGATATGTTCAGCTCTCCTGTACAGAGTTCCAGTACGTCCATACCTGGGACAAGTAGAGAGTCAGTGTGCACTGAAGAAATATCACCAATACAAGAAGAGCAAATGGAATTTATAGACGAAGAATCGGAAATAGGCCCATGGGAACAACGAGAATTAGAGCTCAGCAGGTCATTAGAGGATCAGACAGTTGCAGCTGCTCCTGATGAAGATGTCACAATAGATCCATCATTTGATTATTTTGTTCGTCCAAATAAAAATCAACTTGAACTTTTTTTCAAATACCATCCACAACAAGACATCACGGACCAAGTACAAAAAAAAGCAATAAAACGTAAAGATGGAACAATCCGCAAGTGGCTAACCTACTGCAAACAACGCAAATCTATGTATTGCTCTGTTTGTATGGCCTTTTCAAAACCCAAAGAAACAAATGCGTTTATTGAAGGAATGACTGATAAGAGGCACATTCATCAAAGGATTCAAGAGCATGAGAAAAGTACTATGCACAATGCTTGTGCAGAATCATATTTTTTGAAATCCAGTGGTGCTGGTGTTGATGATCTTCTTTTTTTCAATCAAATGTCTGTACGGCGCGAGCAAGCACGAAACAGATGCCAAGTACTACAAAGGGTGGTAGACATTATGAAAGTTATAGGAAAACGAGGATTGAGTTATAGAGGAGATAAAGAGGAGTCTGCAATCAGTTTAGATGACATAAATAAAGACCATGGGACTTTTTTGGAGTTGATTCTACTTCTTAGCAAGTATGACATTTGTCTAAGAGAACATGTCAATAAGTGCATAGAAAACAGAAAAAAGATACACTCTTCTAGAGGAAAAGGTAGAGGATCATTGATAACATTACTCTCAAAAACAACTGTGAACAAAGTAATAGAAGCTATTCGACAGCTAATACAAGAGATCATCTGCAGAGAAGTAAGGGAAGCTGGTATGTTTTCACTACAGCTTGACACAACCCAGGATATCACCAGCAAAGAACAGTGCTCTATTATTGTTCGCTATGTAACTGATCGCATCAATGAAAAGCTTCTTGCAGTTGTAGATTGTAAGTCTTCTACTGGACAAAGCATGTTTAACTTGCTAATGCAAGTTATAAAATCTTGTGACCTTAATATAAAACTATGCATTGGTAATTCAACTGATGGGGCAGCGAATATGCAGGGCCAATACAATGGTTTAACAGCCTGGCTGTCGAAAGAATCTCCAGACCAAATTAATGTCTGGTGTTATGCACATAAATTGAATTTGGTACTAGGGGATACCACAAAAGTTGTGATTTAAAAAGGGCTTCATTATTTAGCTTATTGCATGATGTTGCAGTATTTATTTGTGATTCTTACCAGCGAATGAATATATGGGAAGAGGTTAGTCAGGATCCTCATCATCGAAGACTGTCATTGATTGGTGAAACTCGCTGGTGGTCTAAAGATGCAGCTCTGAGAAAAGTGTTTGGTGGATTTTCAAATCCAGATTCCGCCTTGTATCTAAGTTTGATCTATACATTAAAAAGAGTTATAGAAAGTGGGACATTAGTAAAACCAGATATGCGTGCAAAAGCAAAAGCCTATGTAGAAGCCCTGCTCAAATATGAGACTGTTATTACAGCTCAACTTTTTCTTCGAATATTTGAGCTGACATCACCTTTGTCAAAATATCTACAAACAAATCAAATGGATGTCTTAAAAGCTCATCAGATGGTACGGGGAACATATGAAAAATTAAAAACATTTTCAAGAGATTTTGAGTCTGTAAAGAAAGCTGCTGATAGTTTTGTAACCTGGGTAAATGAAAAACTTGAAGAACAAAAAGATTATGACCTTGAAGTACAAACGGCACTACCGGAAAAAAGAATAAAAAAAGTAAAATGTATGGCTGGTGAGAAAGCAGTAGATGAACCCATTTCTGAAGCTGGTCGAGCTTATAAAGTTAAAGTCCACAATGTAATCTTGGACATGGTCACAGAGAGCATGAATAGACGTTTTCTCAACTGTGGAGCTCTCTATGTTGACTTTGCTTGCTTGGAGCCAAGTTCTTTTTCAGAAATTGCAAAATCTGGACTTCACCCACCAGCAATGGAAGAACTGAGTAAACAATTGGTTAAATTTGATGACAGTATATCTGCTGAGATTCTGCGTTCACAGCTAGTAAATTTTGCTTTACAATGGGACAAGCTGAAAACATCACCACTAGAGGTTTATACACTTGTGGAAGAAGTATCTACAGAAGACCAGGAATCTGATGATGTAGAAATAGAGCTGGTGAACAAGTCATGTTCAGCATGTAAAAACTGTGCAATTTGCTGCTATCTAATTCTATGTCGTTATAATTTGTTAACAGATGCTTATAATGTGATTGGCTAGGCCTACAAGTTTCTGCTGACACTCTCTTTCACTCAAGTTGCCTGTGAAAGAAGCTTCTCAACTTTAAAATATATCAAAAACCGTCTCAGAAGCTCTTTATCCCAGGAACATTTAAGCTCTTTTATGCTAATGGCAATAGAAAAGAATATACTTATGAGCCTTGATTTGTCATTGACAAAGTTGCAGAAACTAGTGAAATTCTGCAAAAGCTGCTGAATCCCTAGTGAATATGATATGATTTGACTGATTAGGCTGTGGGAATACCACAAATGTCTTAAACATAGATCTCTTTTCAAAAGGCAACTGTTTGTATAGTACAATTTATAGTTTGTTTTCTATTTAAGATGAGACATTTTTATAATATAAAGTAAAAAAATGCAAAAGTCTTTAAAATAAGCACTTTTTATTTTTTTATAAACAAATTGCACTTTAGAACCTTTTTGTTGCTGTTTAAAATAGAAAAAAACACTTGTTTTAAAGTGAATGTTTTAAGTTATGTGCACTAAATGCTTTGCGTTTATTTAATGTACCTTGTGTTGCAAATGAGTACTTTAAATGTCTTTGTCATTAAAAAGTAGCACTTTATTTTTGTTGTGTGTTTTTTTTTTTTTTAAATATATTTTACTTATTTTTTTCATACCAACCAATGGACAAAATGTATGGTTAAATACGAAATTGTATGGGGGGGGGGCCTCTTTGCCCTAAAATGCCCTGGCCTCTTTTTGGTCCCAGTCCGGCCCTGTTAAGGTAAGTATAACATTAAAAAGAAAAATAATATAGAATGACAAGGTAGGGAAGTAGCATTGGTATACTGCCAAAAAGGGGGTTTATTTTCTGCTTGGAGTGTTCTTTTAAAGACATTGTTCCTTAAAAAAAATAATATTACATGCAAAAACTTTTACTTTTAGGTTCGCCAAAAAAAAATTCAACATCCAACAAATTGTTGAGCAAGTTGAACTACTCGCTGAAAATGACACCGGAAACCCTTCTGATTCTAAGAGTACAAATGATGGATTTTGGTCACATCTTTGCAATCATTTGGCACTACCAAACACATTGAATCATAGGCACTGGTTGAAGATAATGTATGAACGTTATAAAAAGGTAATGGAATGTATTTACATTCGTACAAATCCTGATTATATACTCTGACCTCACTTACAAAAACTATTTCAATTCTGTATGGCCATGAAGACATACATAAATTTGGTAAAAAAAATGAAAAAGCTGACTACAATGTTAAAAAAACCCACATTAAAATACTTGATCATAATCATAATATGCATAGATTGAAAGGGGTAGTCATGTGGTATAAATAAGAACTATATTAACAGACTTTAAGCAAGAATAAGATGTCATAGTTATTTGTAATTTAGCAAATTCAGAATTAATTAAATAAAATAATACACAGAAAGGGCAATAGATATGTGGATTATCAGAAGTTTTATGTACAAATACAGTAGAGTATGAAGCACCGGCAGTGCCATCTTCAAAAACAAACAAAATGTTTGTGTTTGTCTGATGTAAAATATTGTAATTATAATATATTACATTGTTTGTCCAATACAAACATAATGGAGAATGACATAATCAAATTGAAGATCAATTAGAATTATAGGTGAGAATGAAATAAATGCTTTAATTTATTTAATTTGCCACTATTATTTAAAGTCTTAGTAATTCTTCTAAGTAAGCAGTTAATTTAAACAGTAGCATGAATACAAAATAACACTCATTAGATTGCATACTTTAACCATCCTTCCATTACTATTTCAGTAATGTTTATCACAATATAGATAAGTGTATTGTAATGCATTTTGGTACAAAAAATAGCCATGAAACCTACACTTTAAAAGGGAATTTGGGGTAGCAGATAAAGAAATGGATTTCGGAGTAATTTTGTCCAATAGACTTTTCAAAAAATTGCAGTGCCAGTCAGCAATTACAAATGGTAGGAAGTTGCTGGCATGCATAAAGAGGATTTCTAAATATAATTCTACCTTTATAAAGCAATGTTGATACGCTCCTTGAATATTCTGTGCAAGTTTGGGCACTGGCACCAATTTTAAAGAAGGATATTACAGAACTGGAGAAGGTGCAGAGGAGGTCTACAATGTCAATTAAATTAATTGAAAATTTTAGTTAAGCAGAAAGAATTGAAAAAATGCACTTGTTTACACTTGGAAATAGGCATCTAAGAGGGGATCTGGTCAATTTGTATACATATATACAAGGTTAGTATAAACCATTAGCTCTTCATCAATGTGACTCTACAGAGGACACAAGGTCATCCACTGAGACTTGAGGAAAGGAGATTTCAGCATCAGCATAGGAAAGGGTTCTTCACAGTAAGAACAATAAGATTATGCAATCCTTTGCCAAGGCGGTTGTATTAGCCAAGTCAGCGGATGTTTCTAAGAAAGGTATGGATGCTTTTCTAGTTCAGCATAACATAAAGGGATACAACAAGTAAAAGGACATTAGTATTAGCATGTTCATCCAAGGAGTAATCTGATTGCCAATATGGAATCAAGAATTAATTTTTTCCCCTCCATTGGGGCTCAACTTTATATAGCCTCAGGTAAGGTTTTTTTTAACTTATTTTGGATCAACATTACCAGTATGTATTAGTGAAAGGTTGAACTTCATGGACTTAAGTATTTATTTTTCAACCAACTTTACAATGTTACTATGTTAACATGTTTTTATATATATTTTAATCTGTAGGATATAGAAATACATTTGATCAGGTTGCTTTTTGACTCAAAGGCGTTGCACTTTGCTTTTCTTTAGAGTAATGCATCTGCTCATGGTGATAAAGAAAGTGTCACTGATTCCATCGACTATATTCCCATATGTGAAACTGAAGAAATTGAGGTGGGTTTTAAAGATCATTATTTAAAATCAACATTTTAAAATCTTTTCAATATTAGTACAAGAATGCACTTTTAGAAGGTAATTGAAACAGTATTCAAAGTAGCAATCACCATCATTACATTGCATACTTCAACCATCGTTGCATTAGTATTCTAACAATGACGTTTTATTTATTTGAAATGTAGTATACTGTATGTTAATAAATTTGATCAGGTTGCTTTTTGACTCAAAAGCGTTGTACTTTGCTTTTCTTTACAGTAATGCATCTGCTCATGGTGATAAAGAAAGTGTCACCGATTCCATCGACTATATTCCCATATGTGAAACTGAAGAAACTGAGGTGGGTTTTAAAGACCATTATTTAAAATCAACATTTTAAAATCTTTTCAATATTAGTACAAGAATGCAGTAGCAACAAAGTCCAGCGCACCCGGCAGCAATGAGACTCGACAGATAAATATGCCTTGAGATATACCTTTTTATTTGTACATGTTGATCACAGGGCTAAAACAAGCCAAATAAGCCGGATGGCCAAATATTCCAACACGCAAGAAAAAGGCAGCATTAGACAGGCAGCAGTAAGGGAAAAGAGAATATGGTCAGACGCGTTTCCTTAGTACAAGAATGCACTGTAAGAAGGTAATTGAAACAGTATTCAAATTAACAATTACCATCATTACATTGTATACTTTAACAATTGTTGCATTAATATTTCAATAAGGTTTATCACTTTGAATATGAATATCACATTCATTTTCCATCTCTGTGCGCTTGTTGATTTTCTTTTAATATTTGTTTTTGAAATATTCCACCAGTAGGAGCCACCTTTTACTAGTAGGAGATTATGAATGTATAAATATGTTCAGCCGATTAGTTGTTAAAGAAAATAGTACCCTACAAAATATATGAATTTATATGTATAGTATTTGACAAAATTGGGAGCCTTACAGATCAGCCATTAACCATTCAATATTTGTTATAGTAAATAGCCATGTATATATGTGCATATCCCCAGGTAGTTACCGCCTTATGAATTTTTGTTTTATGAATTCCTGGCTTTACAGACGTTGTGCCTCTATTCAGTGCATTGTACCTGTAGCTCTTGTAACTGTGAGGTGGGCAGCATGATGTGCGCATTTTGCAATAGAATCAGGTGATTGGCTGATTTCATAGAGTAGTAATATACTGTACAAATCCTTTAAACCACTGTGAAACCTGCACAACAACCCCACTGCATTCTGTCTATGGAGTTCTCACTTTATGAATTTTTCACTGTACAAATTACGTATGGAACAAGTTAATTCATAAAGGCAGGAACTACCTGTTTTTGCAGATTAGTTGAAAAAATAAGATACAACAGTCAAATTTAATTTCTGTGATTTGTTGAGCATCATTGACGATAACATCATTGCTGATCAGACATAATGATTCTCTAATTTGTAATTCATAGAATTTGACAGAAGATAAAGATACAACTGACAAGTTTCCTTCTTTGAAGCAAGCAACAATTCGAAAGGATGTAAAATGGAATATGTACACCACCACCATTGACGACAGTCCCTATTATTTTAAGATTGATCCACAAGAGTGGAAAAAATTGAGGGCTAATCAAACGACGTCATTTTAATACTATGGATTGGACAAATGTAATATCTAGGAATTCATGGACTACATCCTTTTTGCAGTTTTGCATTTTCATGGCACAAAGTTAAGGAAATTGGGTCAACAAAAACAGAATTTATGCTTACCTGATAAATTACTTTCTCCAACGGTGTGTCCGGTCCACGGCGTCATCCATAACTTGTGGGAATATTCTCTTCCCCAACAGAAAATGGCAAAGAGCACAGCAAAAGCTGTCCATATAGTCCCTCCTAGGCCCCGCCCACCCCAGTCATTTGACCGACGGACAGGAGAAAAAAACAGGAGAAACTATAGGGAGCCGTGGTGACTGTAGTTAAAGAAATAAATTCATCAAACCTGATTAAAAAACCAGGGCGGGCCGTGGACCGGACACACCGTTGGAGAAAGTAATTTATCAGGTAAGCATACATTCTGTTTTCTCCAACATTGGTGTGTCCGGTCCACAGCGTCATCCATAACTTGTGGGAACCAATACCAAAGCTTTAGGACACGGATGAAGGGAGGGAGCCAATCAGGTTGCCTAAACAGAAGGCACCACGGCTTGCAAAACCTTTCTCCCAAAAATAGCCTCCAAGGAAGCAAAAGTATCAAATTTGTAGAATTTGGCAAAAGTGTGCAGGGAAGACCAAGTCGCTGCCTTACATATATGATCAACAGAAGCCTCGTTCTTGAAGGCCCATGTGGAAGCCACAGCCCTAGTAGAGTGAGCTGTGATGCGTTCAGGAGGCTGCCGTCCGGCAGTCTCGTAAGCCAATCGGATGATGCTTTTCAGCCAAAAGGAAAGAGAGGTAGCAGTAGCTTTTTGACCTCTCCTCTTGCCAGAATAAGCGACAAACAGAGAAGACGTTTGTCTGAAATCCTTTGTTGCTTCTAAATAGAACTTTAAAGCACAAACTACATCTAAATTGTGTAACAAACATTCCTTCTTTGAAACTGGATTCGGACACAAAGAAGGCACAACTATTTCCTGGTTAATATTCTTGTTGGAAACAACCTTTGGAAGGAAACCAGGTTTAGTACGCAAAACAACCTTATCTGAATGGAAAACCAGATAGGGCGGATTACACTGCAAAGCAGATAACTCAGAAACTCTTCTAGCAGAAGAAATAGCAACCAAAAACAGAACTTTCCAAGATAACATCTTGATTTCTATGGAATGTAGAGGTTCAAACGGAACCCCTTCAAGAACTGAAAGAACTAAATTCAGACTCCAAGGAGGAGTCAAAGGCCTGTAAACAGGCTTGATCCTGACCAAGGCCTGAACAAAAGCTTGAACATCAGGCACAGCTGCCAGTCGTTTGTGTAACAAGACAGATAAAGCAGAAATCTGTCCCTTTAGAGAACTCGCTGATAATCCCTTATCCAAACCTTCTTGGAGAAAAGAAAGGATCCTAGGAATTTTGATCTTACTCCATGAGAATCCCTTGGATTCACACCAACAGATATATATTTTCCATATTTTATGGTAAATCTTCCTAGTTACAGGTTTTCTGGCTTGTATCAGAGTATCTATTACAGAATCCGAAAACCCACGCTTAGATAAAATCAAGCAATCAATTTCCAAGCCGTTAGCTGAAGGGAAACTAGATTTGGATGTTCGAATGGACCTTGTACTAGAAGATCCTGTCTCAAAGGTAGCTTCCATGGTGGAGCCGATGACATATTCACCAGGTCTGTATACCAAGTCCTGCGTGGCCACGCAGGAGCTATCAAGATCACAGAGGCCCTCTCCTGCTTGATCCTGGCTACCAGCCTGGGAATGAGAGGAAACGGTGGAAACACATAAGCTAGGTTGAAGGTCCAAGGCGCTACTAATGCGTCCACTAGAGTCGCCTTGGGATCCCTGGATCTGGACCCGTAGCAAGGAACCTTGAAGTTCTGACGAGACGCCATCAGATCCATGTCTGGAATGCCCCATAATTGAGTCAACTGGGCAAAGATCTCCGGGTGGAGTTCCCACTCCCCCGGATGGAATGTCTGACGACTCAGATAATCCGCCTCCCAGTTTTCCACTCCTGGGATGTGGATCGCAGATAGGTGGCAGGAGTGATCCTCCGCCCATTTTATGATTTTGGTCACTTCTCTCATCGCCAGGGAACTCCTTGTTCCCCCCTGATGATTGATGTAAGCAACAGTCGTCATGTTGTCTGATTGGAATCTTATGAATCTGGCCTTTGCTAGTTGAGGCCAAGCCCTGAGAGCATTGAATATCGCTCTCAGTTCCAGAATGTTTATCGGGAAAAGAGACTCTTCCCAAGACCATAGCCCCTGAGCTTTCAGGGAGTCCCAGACCGTACCCCAGCCCACTAGACTGGCGTCGGTCGTGACGATGACCCACTCTGGTCTGAGGAAGCTCATTCCCTGGGACAGGTGGTCCAGGGTTAGCCACCAACGGAGTGAGTCTCTGGTCTTCTGATCTACTTGAATCACTGGAGACAAGTCTGTATAGTCCCCATTCCACTATTTCAGCATGCACAGTTGTAATGGTCTAAGATGAATTCGCGCAAAAGGAACTATGTTCATTGCTGCAACCATCAACCCTACTACTTCCATGCACTGAGCTATGGAAGGACGTGGAACAGAATGAAGAACTTGACAAGCGTTTAGAAGTTTTGACTTTCTGACATCTGTCAGGAAAATCTTCATTTCTAAAGAATCTATTATTGTTCCCAAGAAAGGAACTGTTGTCGATGGAGACAGAGAACTTTTTTCTATGTTCACTTTCCATCCATGAGATCTGAGAAAGGCCAGAACGATGTCTGTGTGAGCCTTTGCCATTGAAAGAGACGACGCTTGTATCAGAATGTCGTCCAAGTAAGGTGCCACTGCAATGCCCCTTGGTCTTAGAACCGCTAGAAGGGACCCGAGTACCTTTGTGAAAATCCTTGGAGCAGTGGCTAGCCCGAATGGGAGAGCCACAAACTGGTAATGTTTGTCCAGAAAGGCGAACCTTAGGAACTGATGATGATCTTTGTGGATAGGAATATGTAGATACACATCCTTTAGATCCACGGTAGTCATAAATTGACCCTCCTGGATTGTAGGTAAAATCGTTCGAATGGTTTCCATTTTGAACGATGGCACTCTGAGAAATTTGTTTAGGATCTTTAAATCCAGAATTGGTCTGAAAGTTCCCTCCTTTTTTGGGAACTACAAACAGGTTTGAGTAAAACCCCATTCCTTGTTCCACGGTTGGAACTGGGTGTATCACTCCCATTTTTAACAGGTCTTCTACACAATGTAAGAATGCCTGTCTCTTTATTTGGTTTGAAGATAAGTGAGACATGTGGAACCTTCCCCTTGGGGGTAGTTCCTTGAATTCCAGAAGATAACCCTGAGAAACTATTTCTAGTGCCCAGGGATCCTGAACGTCTCTTGCCCAAGCCTGAGCGAAGAGAGAGAGTCTGCCCCCTACTAGATACGGTCCCGGATCGGGGGCTACTCCTTCATGCTGTCTTGTTAGCAGCAGCAGCAGGCTTCTTGGCCTGCTTACCCTTGTTCCAGCCTTGCATCGGTTTCCAAGCTGGTTTGGTTTGTGAAGCATTACCCTCTTGTCTAGAGGCTGCAGTGTTGGAGGTCGGTCCGTTCCTGAAATTGCGAAAGGAACGAAAATTAGACTTATTCTTGGCTTTGAAAGGCCTATCTTGTGGGAGGGCGTGGCCCTTACCCCCAGTGATGTCTGAGATAATCTCTTTCAATTCTGGCCCAAAGAGAGTTTTACCCTTGAAGGGGATATTAAGCAATTTTGTCTTGGAAGATACATCCGCTGACCAAGACTTTAGCCAGAGCGCTCTGCGCGCCACAATTGCAAACCCAGAATTTTTCGCCGCTAATCTAGCTAACTGCAAAGCGGCATCTAAAATAAAGGAGTTAGCTAACTTAAGCGCGTGAACTCTGTCCATAACCTCCTCATAAGGAGGCTCTCTATTGAGCGACTTTTCTAGTTCCTCGAACCAGAACCACGCTGCTGTAGTGACAGGAATAATGCACGAAATAGGTTGCAGGAGGTAACCTTGCTGTACAAAAATCTTTTTAAGCAAACCCTCCAATTTTTTATCCATAGGATCTTTGAAAGCACAATTATCCTCGATAGGAATAGTAGTGCGCTTGGCTAGTGTAGAAACTGCCCCCTCGACCTTAGGGACTGTCTGCCATAAGTCCTTTCTGGGGTCGACCATAGGAAATAATTTCTTAAATATTGGAGGGGGAACAAAAGGTATGCCGGGCTTCTCCCACTCCTTATTCACTATGTCCGCCACCCGCTTGGGTATAGGAAAAGCGTTGGGGTGCACCGGAACCTCTAGAAACTTGTCCATCTTGCACAATTTTTCTGGAATGACCAGGTTGTCACAATCATCCAGAGTAGATAACACCTCCTTAAGCAGTGCGCGGAGATGCTCTAATTTACATTTAAATGTCACAACATCAGGTTCTGCCTGTTGAGAAATTCTACCTGAATCTGAAATTTCCCCATCTGACAAAACCTCCCTCATGGCCCCTTCAGATTGGTGTGAGGGTATGACAGAGCAATTATCATCAGCGCCCTCCTGCTCTACAGTGTTTAAAACAGAGCAATCGCGCTTTCTCTGATATGCAGGCATTTTGGATAAAATATTTGCTATGGAATTATCCATTACTGCCGTCAATTGTTGCATAGTAATAAGCATTGGCGCGCTAGAAGTACTAGGGGCCTCCTGCGTGGGCAAAACTGGTGTAGACACAGAAGGAGATGATGTAGAACTATGTCTACTCCCTTCATCTGATGAATCATCTTGGGCAACTTTACTATCTGTGGCAGTACTGTCCTTACTTTGTTTGGACGCTATGGCACAATTAGCACACAATTTTGAAGGGGGAGACACATTGGCTTCCATACATACAGAGCATAGCTTATCTGAAGGCACAGACATGTTAAACAGGCTTAAACTTGTCAATAAAGTACAAAAACCGTTTTAAAACAAAACCGTTACTGTCTCTTTAAATTTTAAACAGGGCACACTTTATTACTGAATATGTGAAAAACTATGAAGGAATTGTTCAAAATTTACCACATTTTCACCACAGTGTCATAAAGCATTCAAAGCACTGCACCCCAAATTTCAGACCTTTAACCCTTAAAATGAGTAAACCGGAGCCGGTTACAGGTTTAACCCCTCTACAGTCCCAGCTACAGCCTTTGCTGCGACTTTACTAAACCCAGGGGGGAATACGATACCAAATGAAGCCTTCTAGGAACCTTTCCAACTACTTTCAGACCCACACACATGCAGCTGCATGTCCTGCTCTCAAAAATAACTGCGCAATAATGGCGCGAAAATGAGGCTCAGCCTACTACAGTGAAGGCCCTTCCTGACTGGAAAGGTGTCTAAACCAGTGCCTGACGTAAAAAAACGTTCCCCAAAGTTTATAAGTGTGAATTTTTAGCATCAAGCTGTATAAAATGCCCAAATAAAGCAATCGATCTTGCCCATAAAAGTGTCTACCAGTTTTATAGCCCATATTAAGCCCTTTATTCTGTTTGAGACTAAGAAAATGGCTTACCGGTCCCCATGAGGGGAATTGACAGCCTTCCAGCATTACACAGTCTTGTTAGAAATATGGCTAGTCATACCTTAAGCAGAAAAGTCTGCTAACTGTTTCCCCCAACTGAAGTTATTTCATCTCAACAGTCCTATGTGGAAACAGCAAACGATTTTAGTTACTGCTGCTAAAATCATATTCCTCTCACAAACAGAACTCTTCATCTTTTTCTGTTTCAGAGTAAATAGTACATACCAGCACTATTTAAAAATAACAAACTCTTGATAGTAGAATAAAAAACTACAACTAAACACCACAAACTCTTCACCATCTCCGTGGAGATGCTGCCTGTGCAACGGCAAAGAGAATGACTGGGGTGGGCGGAGCCTAGGAGGGACTATATGGACAGCTTTTGCTGTGCTCTTTGCCATTTCCTGTTGGGGAAGAGAATATTCCCACAAGTTATGGATGACGCCGTGGACCGGACACACCAATGTTGGAGAAACCGGGATTTTTATTTAATTGTGCAGGTTACTGCACATTTAGTGAGTGCTCAATTAAAGTTAAGGTAACAATTCAAACAGTGGCACAACTGCAAGCCAAAGTTGAATTTAGAGGATATGTGGCCAGACACAATCGTACTGAAATGCGTACAAGACCAATTCGTGGAGAAGACAATTAATTGCCAGAACATTACAGTCACAGTTACCTAGACAAAAACATCTGCAAGATCTTTTCACATTAGAGAATGATGTCTATGAATCAGGGAATCGAGACGAAGCTCCATCATCTTCAATATTAAAGAATATTTCTTGTGAGTACAGGAAAAAACAGAGAGCAGATTCAAATGAGATTTTAAGTCTGTTAAAAATGTTTGAAGAAAAGAGTAAAAAAGGACACAGATGTTTTGCAAAAAGTACTCCTGGAGCCAATGGGTGTAATGCTGTGGTCAAGATGTAGTATAAAAATATTACATAACAGATGTAAAGAGGACATTGTATATATTGATGCTACAGGTAGCATAATTAAAAGGAGAAGTGGAAATAAGGCTTTATATTATGTTTATGAACTTGTTGTACGAAATCCAAAAAAAGGTGTTTCTTCCATTCCTGTTGCTACATATGTTACCTGTGATCACACTACAGCATCTGTCCAATACTTTCTAAATGCCTTTCGAACAGATGATGTAAGAATGTATGGAAAAAAAAAATATATCCAAACCAAGAATGATCATTTGTGATGGATCAATTGTTTTGCTGCAATCCCTTGCTTACACATTTTGCAGTGGAAATCTGGACTCAGTAATGATCAAGTATTTTAATATTGTTACTGGACAGGCCAACTCAAGTCACTTTGAAATTCCCATAATGCACCGTTGTCTGAGTCACCTGATGAAGAATGCAAAGTCCATGTGCCAAAAACAGTAAGATTTTTTTTAAATTATTGTTTACAAATGTTAATACTGTGTGTTACATGACTATATATATAACGTAAATGGATCAAGTCAAATTAGTCCAGTAGTCAAGATGTCTGAGAAAAAAAATAAAAAACAGAGTATTGTAGAATGCCATGATACTTTTGTATTGGACTAACAGAAGTGTGGAGTCATAAATAAATCACATATTGAAATTTTTTAATATAGCTTAATTTATACCTATGTCACTTACTTTTTTTTTCAGTTTGCCAACTCACTACAGATTGGGCATGTATATTTTTGGCCTGCTGGCAAATTCTTCAGCACTTCAAGAACTAGATGAAATTCTCCAAAGTGCAACAGTATTGTCTTCAAGTAAATATGTTGGAGTTAGTGTACAGCAATTTTTTGAAATTCTTCAGTCAAAGATGTCTGACATGAATACACTACAGAAAATGCTTGTTAATATTAAGCAGGAGGACATAACTGAGGTAATAGCAATATTGTATAATGGAAAAAAAACCACCAGAAAGAATGCTGAGTAAGCGTACATGAAATATAATTATAATATACAGCTATCTATCTTGATATATAAAACAAAACAACTTTTTAAGCATGAGTCATTAAGTATTTTTCAGGTAGAAAATAAAAAAAATATTCTGAAAAATGAATCAGAAATAGTATTCTAAGGAAGACTATCATCAATATTTGTTTTAATACATTTCAACTTAGCTTTTTTTATTTTTTCAAGGTTGATATAGTTTCAACACCATTCAAGAGCCACTTTACTGATGTTATCAGTGGTGCAAAACTTGCTCAGTCAGGTGACGAAGCAAACCCATACTTCAGTTCAACTTACATTCAAACTATTTTGACAGACTTTCTGCTGCAAGCAGTGCTGTGGACTGCTTTAATGTTAGGTATGTAATAACATATGTATTTTGGAAAAGTGAAAGTACAAGCTATAAAATCATTTCTGTTAGTACTAAATGTAAACAATGACGGAGATTCACACAAAAAGAGTGTCAACCTTGTTTATATTAGATTATTTTTACAGATTTAAAAACAATTAAAGTAATGACTATCAACTATAATGAAACAATATATTACTTTTAGTTATGTAACATATTTCATCAAAGTTAAGGTTCTATAAAACAAAATTACATTTTTTTTTACATCTATTACGCCAGTAAATAAAGCAATCATACAAAGATTATTCAACTAAGGCAGATAGACAGAAAGCATTATTATTATTATTGTATGTATTATTACAGTATGTTCAGTCAACTATTTATCTCTTTCAGAAATTCATAAACTACTCCCATACTTAATTTCCATTCGGGAAGTATGAGAAAAGATCAATTTGGTTGTTTGCTATGAACATTAACTACATGGCATGCACTTTTTGTATGAGCTGCACTAACTTTCATCAGGACATTATCATGGTTTGCCATTGATAGATTATATAAATCCACAAAGCCTTATAAAGCTTTATGATTTTTATCTATTCAGACTGTTTATTGCATTCTACTGGCAATCCTGACAAACTGTCCAATATGTTTAGAAGTCATGGGGCATTCAATCATTTTTCTATCTCACTTATTACACATTCCAAGCATCTCAAGATTATAACCACTAAACGGCAGTCTGACCATGTATGGTAGAAAGTGTCCAACTCATGACACATTTTGGAACAAAGATCAGAAGTGTTTGCATAGTTTGGTATCACTTTTGGGGGTTCTAGATAGGTAGAAATTGACATGTTATGGAGTTGAGCTTGAAATCCCACATTTATGATGATTTTGTCATGTTTGTTAAGATGGCTGACCAATTTTTATTATCTATTGGATCATCATTTACCTTTGCACACTTAGCACAAACTGAATGTGGCTTGCTGTTTATAGTTTTCATATATAGCTTATACACCTCTGACCTCATAAAAACTCTAATGATGAGGGTCATCTCATGCATTATAATTTAATATTCTGTGAAAGGTAATGTCCAAGGTTTAATCATATATCTGATATGTTAAATCATCCTAAATAGCTATAATGTAGTAATAATAATAAATAAGATATTGTACTTTATTTCACTGCTGAATTTGCCCAACTGGTGTTGTAGGAGTAGCATGATGTGGAAGAGGAGCAGATAGTGCATCAAAGGCATTTGAGCCATAGCTTTATTCTTCAAAACATTCACATGATATACAGCTAACTGCAATGAAGGTTGGTTCTTAAAGGGCCACTAAACCCAAAATCTTTCTTTCATGATTCAGATAGAACATACAAATTTAAACATTACACTTTACTTCTATTATTTATTTTGCTTCATTTTTTTATATCCTTATTTAAAGAAAAAACAATGGGTGAGCCAATCACATGAGGCTTCTATGTGCAGTAACCAATCAGCAGCTACTGATCATATCTAGATATGCTTTTCAGCAAAGAATATCAAGAGAATAAAACAAATTAGATAATAGAAATAAATTAGAAAATGTTTAAAATTGCATGCTCTTTCTAAATCATGAAAGAAAAAATGTGGGTTTCATGTCCCTTTAAAATGTGATTTTTAAATTTACATTTCCACTATTTCAACTTTTGTGTAGGATATATTTTTATATTATGGATTTTTATATACATGTTTTTACCGATGCTTTAGCAAAACACATATTCAAAGAATGAGAATTCATTATTATTATTATTTCTTTTTTTTTTTTTAAAGGAGACATTGGAAGACATAGCAGGACAGAACCATACTACCGATTTAGTGAAATTTATAAAACAATAGGTAAAAGGGAGACACAGGTAAAATATTAGGTGTGTGCTTAATATATATATATATATATATATATATATATAGATAGATAGATAGATAGATAGATAGATAGATAGATAGATAGATAGATAGATAGATAGATATATATATATATATATATTGTTCTGTTAATTTTTAGAATTTTTAGCTATCAAATGCACATCACACTATCACTTACACACACATCAGCACCCAAGGGTTAAGCACCAAAAAACAACAATAGCAACAAAGTAAAATGCCATGCACAGCACAAACACACACATAGAAGACCAACACAATGTAATAATAGTTTCTATAATCCTTTATCCTTAACCTGAAATACATCAAGCTGACCAGCATTGGTCAAAGGATTGGTCACACTACAACACAAGCATACAGATTATCAAATATGAGAGAAGCAATTTCAAACACATGGATCACATGTGGCACATCCACACCAACCAATTTCACAAGCATTGTCCCCTTTCAAAAGTGGAATCTGTCTGAATAAAGGAAACTTTTTTTTTAACTGATGATATTATAGCGGTTAATGCAAAAAACACCACCGCTGGCTGCAGTGGTGGGACTGAATTATCATGCAAGTTTCTGTATATTACTGATGTGGAAAGTAATGGTGGATTCTATTGATACCTTACTGTGTGTGCATTGTGTTACCAGCAGTTGTTAAAAAAAAATTTTTTTTAAAAGTGGATGGAATTTATCAACCAAGCAGACAAATATTCTCTAAAATATGGATTTGGAAGCAGCACATGCTAGTCATATGGCCAGTTCAATATAGATTGCTCTTTAACCAATGACTATATGTTGTCCCGTACATTTTAGTTGATCTAAAATGATTTGTGTAACTCTGGTCATAAGTTAAGTAAAATGGAAGCATACATTTAGGAATAATTTTATTTTCTTTTTAATGTTATAATAGTGTATCAGACTTCCTGTAGCTGTACAAAATTAGAAATGATAACAATCTTGATAGACAGACAATTGTTGTTGTCTCCACTCCTACAACATATATTTAATTTAACCTGCTGTATTGGAAAAAATAACAAACGTTATTTAAAATTTTTGTAATTACAGAATTTTACTCATGATAACAGGACACAAGGAATTATGGAAAAAAGTCAATGGGTTTTGAAAAAGAGTCCCAATTAGTATATAGGAATACTGAATTATAGTATCCTAATGTACCCGTATAGGTCTCAATGATAGGATCACAAAGTTCTTTCCTTGTAAGGATGATAGTAATGTTTGGTAGTTGATAACCTTAATGTGTCCTTTCAATATAAATCCTTATTACAGCCACTTTATATGGAACTGATCACGTAGATCATATTAATTCAGAGCATTGACACTTTATGGAACAGATCACATAGATCATATTGATTCAGAGCATACATCTGGAGTTTTGCACTTTCAAACTTGATAACACCACTATAGTTGACATCACTACTTAATTTAGAGTGACTTTCTTGACAAATGTTAAGGGTTGGTTACGGTCCGAAATGCAAACAAACCTCCCTTATATGCAGTTCTTTAGAAGGTGTAGCTTTAATTATAGGGCCCAAATCACAGTCCGTATTTCACAACGAACCACCCTTTAATGCTATAACTTTTGCTGCTGCAAACATTATTCAATTCAAGTGGTGCTATCCCAAAAAATATTTCCATATATTTACCGACTTTGTGTTCCGTTTCAGTTAGGTACTTAGTGGTTACCCACGCCTGACAATCTAAATTTGGAACAAAGGAAAGCTGCCAAAGACTTAATAGATGACTCCACTATCACAATCAAACCTTCAAGGGAGGCAATGTGGTAGTTCTAAACACTACTGATTACATAGAGGAATGTACCAGACAGTTAAAAGATAGGAAACAGTACAGATTATTAAAATCTGATCCTACAGATAAATATAATGACTTACTACATATAATACTCTCAAGAGCTTTAGAAAATAATATTATAAACAAAAAGGAGTTGGATTATCTATATGTCAAATTTCCAATCATACCAACATTTTATACAATTCCCAAACTACACAAAGAAAAGATCCCGCCCCCTGGTAGACCAATAATATCCGGTATTGGTTCGTTAACCGAAAAGATCTCTGAATATGTAGATTTTTGCATCAGACCATTTCTCTTTAACTTAACATCATATACAAAGGATACTATTGATGTACTAAAGAAATTAGACAATATTTCAGTAAATAAAGATACACTCCTAGTAGCAATAGATGTGGAGTCACTATACTCCTCAATCCCACATAAATTAGGTATTGAGGCCTGTCAATATTTTCTTAAACAGAGGGGTAAACTATACGACAAGCACACAGAATTTGGATTAGAATTATTAGTGTTCATTCTTAAACATACTACTATTTCACTTTTGATGGAAAGTTCTATGAGCATGTATTGGGAACAGTAATGTGGACATGTTGCGCCCCTACTTATGCATGTCTGTACTTGGGAAAATGGGAACAGGATTGTGTCCTAGGCTGTGAATTTAATAGAGAAAACTGTATTAGCCTTTGGCTTAGATTTATAAATTATGTATTTCTTATTTGGGAAGATTCAAAAGAAAAATTATCTAAATTTATAGAAAATCTTAACAGCAATGATTGAAATTTAAAATTCACATTCTCCCTGAGTACAGACAGCATTAATTTCTTGGATTTGAATATAAAAATAACAGATAATAAAATAGAAACATCCACTCATAGAAAACTGACAGCAGGGAATACCTTGCTATCTTATAATAGTCATCATCCTCAAAATGTAATTAACAACATCCTGTATGGTCAATATTTACGTCTAAAAAGGAACTGTTCAGATGATAATAAATTTAAATTAGAAGCTTGAAAACTAAAGGAGAGATTCAAAGAAAGAGGCAATCCAAATAAAGTCCTAATAAGAGCATATAATAGATCGAAAGGAAAAAAGAGAAGCAAACTGTTATATGGTAACAAAGAAAAAGAGAAAGAAAACACAAACACTATTTGGTTTGTAACTACCTATCACAATAAATGGAAAAGAAATGAGGCAAATTTTACAGAAACATTGGCATATCCTACAAGCAGAACCACAAATAGCAGAAATAGTAGGCACAGGTTCCTCTTTAACTCCAAGGAGAGCATGACGTCTGAGAGACAATTTGGTAAGGAGTCATTTTAACTCCAAACCAAAACAAACATGGCTTGATAAATAGAGAATAAGAAATGGGAACTATAAATGTAGCCATTGTTCAGTATGCCAAAACATGGCAACTGACAATGGCTTTTATGATAAATATGGAACCAAACATAAAGTTAAAGGCCACATATCATGTGGCAGTGAAGGAGTAGTCTATATGTTATTTTGCGACTGTCCAATGTACTATATCGGTAAAACCTATAGGGAGTTAAGGGAACAAATTAAAGAACATAAAAGAGATATTAAAAACACTAATATAAAAAACAGTGCAATAGCAAGACATTTCTTAGAGTTCCATAATAGTAATAAAACATTACTACGATTCAGAGGCCTAGAATTTGTTAACATGCAAGGGAGGGGTGGAAACTTGGATCAGAGATTACTGCAAGTAGAATGCAAATGGATCTTCAATCTTAAAGCATTAAAACCCCTAGGATTGAATGAGGAAATAAACGTTGTCCCTTTTCTGTAAATTCAAAAATACACAGTATAATGTTAGAATCTTGATGTACGTCAGGACTAATTAATATACTTAAATAAATTTATAAAACAATATGTTCAAAGAACTCAAAATAAAATATCTAATTATCTCATTCTAAATATTTTGCTATCCAGATCTAGATACAGGGAGTGCAGAATTATTAGGCAAGTTGTATTTTTGAAGATTAATTTTATTATTGAACAACAACCATGTTCTCAATGAACCCAAAAAACTCATTAATATCAAAGCTGAATCTTTTTGGAAGTAGTTTTTAGTTTGTTTTTAGTTTTAGCTATTTTAGGGGGATATCTGTGTGTGCAGGTGACTATTACTGTGCATAATTATTAGGCAACTTAACAAAAAACAAATATATACCCATTTCAATTATTTATTTTTACCAGTGAAACCAATATAACATCTCAACATTCACAAATATACATTTCTGACATTCAAAAACAAAACAAAAACAAATCAGTGACCAATATAGCCACCTTTCTTTGCAAGGACACTCAAAAGCCTGCCATCCATGGATTCTGTCAGTGTTTTGATCTGTTCACCATCAACATTGCGTGCAGCAGCAGCAACCACAGCCTCCCAGACACTGTTCAGAGAGGTGTACTGTTTTCCCTCCTTGTAAATCTCACATTTGATGATGGACCACAGGTTCTCAATGGGGTTCAGATCAGGTGAACAAGGAGGCCATGTCATTAGATTTTCTTCTTTTATACCCTTTCTTGCCAGCCACGCTGTGGAGTACTTGGACGCGTGTGATGGAGCATTGTCCTGCATGAAAATCATGTTTTTCTTGAAGGATGCAGACTTCTTCCTGTACCACTGCTTGAAGAAGGTGTCTTCCAGAAACTGGCAGTAGGACTGGGAGTTGAGCTTGACTCCATCCTCAACCCGAAAAGGCCCCACAAGCTCATCTTTGATGATACCAGCCCAAACCAGTACTCCACCTCCACCTTGCTGGCGTCTGAGTCGGACTGGAGCTCTCTGCCCTTTACCAATCCAGCCACGGGCCCATCCATCTGGCCCATCAAGACTCACTCTCATTTCATCATTCCATAAAACCTTAGAAAAATCAGTCTTGAGATATTTCTTGGCCCAGTTTTGACGTTTCAGCTTGTGTGTCTTGTTCAGTGATGGTCGTCTTTCAGCCTTTCTTACCTTGGCCATGTCTCTGAGTATTGCACACCTTGTGCTTTTGGGCACTCCAGTGATGTTGCAGCTCTGAAATATGGCCAAACTGGTGGCAAGTGGCATCTTGGCAGCTGCACGCTTGACTTTTCTCAGTTCATGGGCAGTTATTTTGCGCCTTGGTTTTTCCACACGCTTCTTGCGACCCTGTTGACTATTTTGAATGAAACGCTTGATTGTTCGATGATCACGCTTCAGAAGCTTTGCAATTTTAAGAGTGCTGCATCCCTCTGCAAGATATCTCACTATTTTTGACTTTTCTGAGCCTGTCAAGTCCTTCTTTTGACCCATTTTGCCAAAGGAAAGGAAGTTGCCTAATAATTATGCACACCTGATATAGGGTGTTGATGTCATTAGACCACACCCCTTCTCATTACAGAGATGCACATCACCTAATATGCTTAATTGGTAGTAGGCTTTCGAGCCTATACAGCTTGGAGTAAGACAACATGCATAAAGAGGATGACGTGGTCAAAATACTCATTTGCCTAATAATTCTGCACTCCCTGTAGTATCGATGAAACAATCCTTTTTGGGTATCTTTTCCTAAATCAGTATAACCTTCAGTTTCAAACGTAGGGAAATACAATTTAATTATTTGGAAACATACGAACTGTACCTGTAACTGTGCAACCCATAGTCATTATCTGTTTTATGTTGAGAATTATAGATAAACACAGACAGGAAATAAACAAATGTAGATACAAATTGTAATTTATGTTGGTGAATGCTTTTTGTTTCCTTTTAAATTAACCGGTGGTATGTGGATATATATAATAAAGGTGCAATCGAGAAAAAAGCAATATGGCAACATTTAGTAACAAAAGTTTTGATACAATTTCAACCCGGGATGAAAGAAAAGCAAAAGAGGAGGAGTTATTAGGCAGATTTAAATCACATGGAATCTGTGACCAATCACAACTCAGCCGGACAAAGCCCGTACAAGCAAGGGTGAAACGCGCGTAGCTGTAACAAGCTTGAGGGGGGGTAACAGCTGACCTCCTCCGCAAAATCAGTGAGCCCCAGCAAAGACAAGCTTGGACAAAACAGCCGAAAAAAGGAACGAATAAGACAACAAGGCATGGGTAACCACTAAGTGCCTAACTGAAACGGAACACAAAGTCGGTAAATATATGGAAACATTTTTGGGATAGCACCGCTTGAATTGAATGTTTGCAGCAGCAGCAAAAGTTATAGCATTAGGGGTGGTTTGTGGACCCTATGATTAAAGCTATACCTGCTAAAGAACTGCATATAAGGGAGGTTTGATTGCATTTCGGACCGTAACCAACCCTTAACATTTGTCAAGAAAGTCGCTCTAAATTAAGTAGTGATGTCGACTATAGTGGTGTTATCAAGTTTGAATCCATAACCTGTAAAGTTCAAAACTCCAGTTGTATGCTCTGAATCAATATGATCTACGTGATCAGTTCCATAAAGTGTCAATGCTCTGAATTAATATGAACTACGTGATCAGTTCCATATAAAGTCGCTGTAATAAGGATTTATATTGAAAGGACACAATAAGGTTATCAACTACCAAACATTACTATCGTCCTTACAAGGAAAGAACTTTGTGATCCTATAACTGAGATCTATACGGGTACACTATATAGGATACTATAATTCAATATTCCTATATACTAATTGGGACTCTTTGGTTTGTAATTATGTTGCCATAGACCTTGTTATATGTAATTCATTATCTTTAAATAATAAAAAAGTTATATTCTGTCAGCAACCTGATTCACTGAGTGTTTCTTCCTACCTTGTTATATTACATTAGCGTTAATACTTTATGCTGGGTTAGGAGTCACTAAATCTCCTTATATTCTTGGTATACTTACTTGGATCTCCGTGCACAGGCATACGGTGAATAATAGGTATTCCTATACCGTAATCTTTTTACTTAGAGTCTTATATATATATACACTTAAAGGGACAGTCAAAACCAGAATTTTTGTTGTTTAAAAAGAAAGATAATCCCTTTATTACCCATTCCCCAGTTTTGCATAACCAACACAGTTATAATAATACACGTTTTACCTTTGTAATTATCTTGTATCTAAGCTTCTGCTGACTGCCCCCTTATTTCAGTTCTTTTGACAGACATGCAGTTTAGCCAATCAGTGCTCACTCCTAGGTCACTTTACGTGCATGAGCTCAATGTTATCTATATGAAACATGTGAACTAATGCCCTCTAGTGGTCAAAATGTATTCAGATTAGAGGCAGTCTTCAAGGTCTAAGAAATTAGCATATGAACCTCCTAGTTTTAGCTTTCAACTAAGAATACCAAGAGAACAAAGCAAAATTGGTGTTAAAAGTAAATTGGGAAGTTGTTTAAAATTTATTTAAAACATGAAAGGTTTTTTTGGACTTGACTGTCCCTTTAAGGTTGTTTGTTGTTGGTTGCTAAGACACGGGCACTGTCTGATGATGCGTGCTAAGTGTTGTGCAACACCTGCACTAGGTGATTAAGGTGAAGGGGTATTTAAGGCTGTGTATAGCATTGATTCTTGTTGTCAGTTTGAAAACGGAGGTAAAACTCTGAAACATTACTTCATAAGGAATAAAACTTTATCCTTATTAAACCCGGTGAGTGCCTTCCTTTTTGCGATATGTTGGATCTGTGAATTATGCAGGATCTCTTTGATGTGCACCCTGGGTGGTTCATGAGTAATGGGCTGCTGGAGATCATGGAAAGTTGAAAAAGTTGTTGGACCGTACAAACTGTATGTGTCATCATTACAATCACTGCATGGGCCAGAGTGGCTGACTGATGAGGTAAAAAACGTTTATATATATATTTTTTTTTCTATTTAAATGTTTTAAATTTTTGTATACTGGTTATTGATGCACACCTGCATCATCTTATTGGAAAGCAGTAGGTAACTCGAAATTCCGTTTGTTTTGTGGTTTATTTTCTTCTTTTGCAGTATAACTTTTATTTATTTATTGATGTTTTTCAATTTTTTTGTTGTAGAGCTATCGTTAAATTGACTGAATCTACTTAGAAGCAACGCTGTTTCTCTGAGGTTGAAGGTTCACAACACCACCAAGCATTCCCCATTTCTTCTAATGTATGGAAGGGAGGCAGTTTCCCCTCTGAAGTTCCTGTTGACATGCCGGTGAGTTTTTAGTTTTTTTTTTTGAGAAATACAATTTAAAAATTGAGCTATAAGGATTTTTAAAATCACATATAGTTCACTTTATATGTCCTATTCAACATAAATTGTAAAAAAAAATATTTTAAAGTTCATTAAATGTTATTTATTATTCAATTTCTTTTTTTTTTTAAGCTTTAAACTATAATTCTTCCTGAGGTAAGTAAATGCATTATTCGGTACAGAAAGAAAATCTGTAATGGAGGTTGTCATAGGAACAACAATGGAAAACATCACAAAGTTGCAGGAGAAACAGGAGGAGGCATATGAGTAGAGGATACAGAAGACGTACAGAATTGTGGCTTAAAGCATTGGATACGAGGAGGAAGGATGGAGCCTGATTTATCTGGGCCTTACTTCATTCAGACACTTTCTGGAAAGATTGTTACATTGACTAATTCTGAAGGGGTAACCCCTAAATAATAAGTACAATGTAAATTAAATTAAGCCGTGCAGAATGAGTATACCTGATGACAGTTCAGTTCCCAGTCAGGAAGATGGCCTCCAATCAACCATGTTGCATTAAAAAAAGAAGACATCTGCCATACCACCTTCAGTGAATCATTTCTCCCCAGTAAACCACAAAGAAGACCATATTAAGGTATGATCAAACTATACCAGACAAGCTGAAATCTTGTAATTGCTTTGTTCTTTTTTTTCCTTTCTATAGTATATTAGTATATTTTAAAATTTTTGTTAATGAATTATTTAATTTTTAAGGCTTCACAAGATCCATCTTTAAATGTGAAACTAAGCATAGAAGAGAAAGGGTTCATCAGTTTCCAGTTTGACCCTGTTGGTAATTTTGTTTAGACATCATATGTCGATTTGGCCCATTCAAAAAGTTTGCCCTTTTTTTCTGTTTGACATGTTCTTTTCTTCATTCAGATATCTTTGTGTTCTAACCAGTTCTTTATTTTTACTAACTTTGCAATTCACTGAAAGTCACTCCTGAAGGCCAGCAGCAAAGAGAAATAATTGTGAAAGTCACTAGCTTTCAAATCAACAAGGATCTAATGAAGAAAGGACGCCAAAAGCAACCGATAACATATAAATCAGACACCATTCAACTCTTTGAAGATCTCACTCCTAGAACCCTACAAAGGAGGGGAGACTTATGGCAGTTGACTACAACACTTTGCCCCCACAATATCCCCTATAGATGGGGACACCCTTTAAATCTCCAAATCCTTTGTAAAGGTAGAAGAATGATCTGCAACTCACTTGAGGATATGGAACAAATTTGCAAGGAACTTGATCTTACCAATCTAACTCCTCCTACAGCTTCAACTAACAATACCTTAGGAGGAAAGCATTGGTTGTAATAGAATTAATTAAGGTGTTAAACCTGAGATGTTCACTTGTTATCCAGGTGATACTGTATTTTTAAATATGGTTGTTTGATGTCAAACTTATGGCAATTACTGTATTACATAAGTTTAACGATTTACTTTCAAAATGCATATGTTAGGCCCAAAAGGGGTAATATTCCCTGTATTCTTTAATATAGTGAAATGTTTTTAATTTTATTTTTTGTTATGTTTAAACGCTCCATGGCCCTTCAGGATCTCTGTAACAGGGGAGGAAAAGTTATGTTTTTACAAGACATGCTTTTTAAAGCCCAAAGGATTCCCAAATATATCTCAACTCAATTCCCACAACATTATCACAGCACTAACCCAAAGAAAAAGATCAATGGGGTCAGTATTCTCATACATAAGTCTATCCCTTTTAAACTACTAAACATAGATAAAGATAAAGAATGGACGTATCTGGGTATATCAGGTCTATTTTTTGGTAGACCTGTAACTTTGATCAATCTTTATGCCCCCAACATTAGTCAAGACCAGTTTTTTGCACAAATAACTAAGAAGATACTTGATTTTTCTAAAGGACCACTTTTTGTTGCAGGAAATTTAAACATAGCATAGTTCACTGGCCATCAATGCCTAAAAAAACTTTATGCTGGCAATTAGATGACCTTTTATCAGATCCTAAAGACCTGGAGAACTTGACTAAACATATATACAATTACTACATGTTGAACAACACACCTGACATAAGACCAGAGATAGCAGAATTGTCTGTTTGCCTAATAAAGGTTTTTCACTTCCACACTTGAGAGTGCAACATTTTCTTTTGGATAAGACCAGAGATACACATATAAAGCATTTATGAGGGGAGAATTAATTAAACTTAGGACACATAAACATAAACAAAACACCTTACAATACTCCAAATTTCCACAAGAGGTATTGGAGAAATGTGTCTTACAGTGTAGGACAAGAGGTTCTTCTGTACAACATGAGGAAGCATGTAAGAAACTGAGGAAGGATGGAGCCTGATTTCTCTGGGCTTTATGTCAGCCAGGCACTTTCTGGAAAGCTTGTTACATTAACCAATTCTGAAGGGGTAACCCTAAAGAATAAGTACAATGTAAATCAATGTAAATTATATTAAGCCATTTAGAAGGAGTATACCCTATTGACAGTTTGGACCCCAGTCAGGAATATGGCATCCTGACAGTTCGGACCCCAGTCAGGAATATGGCATCCAATCAAACATGTTGACTGAAGGAAAGAAGACATCTGCCATACCTCCTTCAGTGATTCATTTCTCCCCAATAAAACACAAAAAATACACTACAAAGGTACTAGCAAACTCTATACCAGACAAGCTAAAATCCTGTAATTGTTTTGTTCTGTTTTTCCTTTCTAAAGTATATTAGTATATTTTTACATTTTTGGCAATTAATTAGTATAAGTAATTTTTATTAATCTTCAATGTTTAAGGCTACACAAGATTCATTTTTTAATGTGAAGCTAAGCATAGAAGAGAAAGGTAGTGGTTAATGGGTTCTTCAGTATCCAGTTTGACCCTGTTGGTCATTTTGTTTAGGCAGCATATGTCGGATTGGCCTGTTCAAAAAGTCGGCCTTTTTTCTCTGTTTGCTATGTTCCTTTCTTCATTCAGTTAATATATTTCTTTTCTAACAAGTCCTTTACTTTTACTAACCTTGCAATTTTCATTTTATATAAAAATAATATATTGTTTAGTATACCTTATTCAAAATTTGTGTTATCATAGACCTAGATTTAGAGTTGGGCGGTAGCCGTGAAAACCAGCGTTAGAGGCTCCTAACGCTGGTTTTTAACGCCCTCTGGTATTTGGAGTCAGTCATTAAAGGGTCTAACGCTCACTTTCCAGCCGCGACTTTTCCATACCGCAGATCCCCTTACGTCAATTGCGTATCCTTTCTTTTCAATGGGATCTTTCTAACTCCGGTATTTAGAGTTGTGTCTGGAGTGAGCGTTAGAAATCTAACGACCAAACTCCAGCCGCAGAAAAAAGTCAGTAGTTAAGAGCTTTCTGGGCTAACGCCGGTTTATAAAGCTCTTAACTACTGTGCTCTACAGTACACTAACACCCATAAACTACCTATGTACCCCTAAACCGAGGTCCCCCCACATCGCCGCCACTCTATTACATTTTTTTAACCCCTAATCTGCCGACCGCCACCTACGTTATCCTTATGTACCCCTAATCTGCTGCCCCTAACACCGCCGACCCCTATATTATATTTATTAACCCCTAATCTGCCGCCCCCGCTATCGCTGACCCCTGCATATTATTATTAACCCCTAATCTGCCGCTCCGTACACCGCCGCTACTTACATTATCCCTATGTACCCCTAATCTGCTGCCCCTAACACCGCCGACCCCTATATTATATTTATTAACCCCTAATCTGCCCCCCACAATGTCGCCTCCACCTGCCTACACTTATTAACCCCTAATCTGCCGAGCGGACCGCACCGCTACTATAATAAAGTTATTAACCCCTAATCCGCCTCACTCCCGCCTCAATAACCCTATAATAAATAGTATTAACCCCTAATCTGCCCTCCCTAACATCGCCGACACCTAACTTCAAACATTAACCCCTAATCTGCCGACTGGAGCTCACCGCTATTCTAATAAATTTTTTAACCCCTAAAGCTAAGTCTAACCCTAACACTAACACCCCCCTAAATTAAATATAATTTAAATCTAACAAAATTAATTAACTCTTATTATATAAATTATTCCTATTTAAAGCTAAATACTTACCTGTAAAATAAACCCTAATATAGCTACAATATAAATTATAATTATATTGTAGCTATTTTAGGATTAATATTTATTTTACAGGTAACTCTGTATTTATTTTAACCAGGTGCAATAGCTATTAAATAGTTAAGAACTATTTAATAGCTAAAATAGTTAAAATAATTACAAAATTACCTGTAAAATAAATCCTAACCTAAGTTACAATTAAACCTAACACTATCAATAAATTAATTAAATACAATACCTACAATTATCTACAATTAAACCTAACACTACACTATCAATAAATGAATTAAATACAATATCTACAAATAAATACAATGAAATAAACTAACTAAAGTACAAAAAATAAAAAAGAACTAAGTTACAAAAAATAAAAAAAATATTTACAAACATTAGAAAAATATTACAACAATTTTAAACTAATTACACCTACTCTAAAGCCCCCTAATAAAATAACAAAGACCCCCAAAATAAAAAAAATGCCCTACCCTATTCTAAATTACAAAAGTTCAAAGCTCTTTTACCTTACCAGCCCTGAACAGGGCCCTGTGCGGGGCATGCCCCAAGAAATTCAGCTCTTTTGCCTGTAAAAAAACACATACAATACCCCCCCCAACATTACAACCCACCACCCACATACCCCTAATCTAACCCAAACCCCCCTTAAATAAACCTAACACTAAGCCCCTGAAGATCTTCCTACCTTATCTTCACCATACCAGGTTCACCGATCGGTCCTGGCTCCAAAATCTTCATCCAAGCCCAAGCGGGGGCTAGACATCCATCATCCGACGGCTGAAGAAGTCCAGAAGAGGGTCCAAAGTCTTCATCCTATCCGGGAAGAAGAGTAGATCCGGACCGGCAACCATCTTCTTCCAAGCGGCATCTTCTATCTTCATCCGATGAGGACCGGCTCCATCGTGAAGACCTCCAGCGCGGACCCATCTTCTTCCGACGACGTCCAACTGAAGAATGACGGTTCCTTTAAGGGACGTCATCCAAGATGGCGTCCCTCGAATTCCGATTGGCTGATAGGATTCTATCAGCCAATCGGAATTAAGGTAGGAAAATTCTGATTGGCTGATGGAATCAGCCAATCAGAATCAAGTTCAATCCGATTGGCTGATCCGATCAGCCAATCAGATTGAGCTCGCATTCTATTGGCTGTTCCGATCAGCCAATAGAATGCGAGCTCAATCTGATTGGCTGATCGGATCAGCCAATCAGATTGAACTTGATTCTGATTGGCTGATTCCATCAGCCAATCAGAATTTTCCTACCTTAATTCCGATTGGCCTCACTCCCGCCTCAATAACCCTATAATAAATAGTATTAACCCCTAATCTGCCCTCCCTAACATCGCCGACACCTAACTTCAAACATTAACCCCTAATCTGCCGACTGGAGCTCACCGCTATTCTAATAAATTTTTTAACCCCTAAAGCTAAGTCTAACCCTAACACTAACACCCCCCTAAATTAAATATAATTTAAATCTAACAAAATTAATTAACTCTTATTATATAAATTATTCCTATTTAAAGCTAAATACTTACCTGTAAAATAAACCCTAATATAGCTACAATATAAATTATAATTATATTGTAGCTATTTTAGGATTAATATTTATTTTACAGGTAACTCTGTATTTATTTTAACCAGGTGCAATAGCTATTAAATAGTTAAGAACTATTTAATAGCTAAAATAGTTAAAATAATTACAAAATTACCTGTAAAATAAATCCTAACCTAAGTTACAATTAAACCTAACACTATCAATAAATTAATTAAATACAATACCTACAATTATCTACAATTAAACCTAACACTACACTATCAATAAATGAATTAAATACAATATCTACAAATAAATACAATGAAATAAACTAACTAAAGTACAAAAAATAAAAAAGAACTAAGTTACAAAAAATAAAAAAAATATTTACAAACATTAGAAAAATATTACAACAATTTTAAACTAATTACACCTACTCTAAAGCCCCCTAATAAAATAACAAAGACCCCCAAAATAAAAAAAATGCCCTACCCTATTCTAAATTACAAAAGTTCAAAGCTCTTTTACCTTACCAGCCCTGAACAGGGCCCTGTGCGGGGCATGCCCCAAGAAATTCAGCTCTTTTGCCTGTAAAAAAACACATACAATACCCCCCCCCAACATTACAACCCACCACCCACATACCCCTAATCTAACCCAAACCCCCCTTAAATAAACCTAACACTAAGCCCCTGAAGATCTTCCTACCTTATCTTCACCATACCAGGTTCACCGATCGGTCCTGGCTCCAAAATCTTCATCCAAGCCCAAGCGGGGGCTAGACATCCATCATCCGACGGCTGAAGAAGTCCAGAAGAGGGTCCAAAGTCTTCATCCTATCCGGGAAGAAGAGTAGATCCGGACCGGCAACCATCTTCTTCCAAGCGGCATCTTCTATCTTCATCCGATGAGGACCGGCTCCATCGTGAAGACCTCCAGCGCGGACCCATCTTCTTCCGACGACGTCCAACTGAAGAATGACGGTTCCTTTAAGGGACGTCATCCAAGATGGCGTCCCTCGAATTCCGATTGGCTGATAGGATTCTATCAGCCAATCGGAATTAAGGTAGGAAAATTCTGATTGGCTGATGGAATCAGCCAATCAGAATCAAGTTCAATCCGATTGGCTGATCCGATCAGCCAATCAGATTGAGCTCGCATTCTATTGGCTGTTCCGATCAGCCAATAGAATGCGAGCTCAATTCCGATTGGCTGATAAAATCCTATCAGCCAATCGGAATTCGAGGGACGCCATCTTGGATGACGTCCCTTAAAGGAACCGTCATTCTTCAGTTGGACGTCGTCGGAAGAAGATGGGTCCGCGCTGGAGGTCTTCACGATGGAGCCGGTCCTCATCGGATGAAGATAGAAGATGCCGCTTGGAAGAAGATGGTTGCCGGTCCGGATCTACTCTTCTTCCCGGATAGGATGAAGACTTTGGACCCTCTTCTGGACTTCTTCAGCCGTCGGATGATGGATGTCTAGCCCCCGCTTGGGCTTGGATGAAGATTTTGGAGCCAGGACCGATCGGTGAACCTGGTATGGTGAAGATAAGGTAGGAAGATCTTCAGGGGCTTAGTGTTAGGTTTATTTAAGGGGGGTTTGGGTTAGATTAGGGGTATGTGGGTGGTGGGTTGTAATGTGGGGGGGGTATTGATAGTGTAGTGTTAGGTTTAATTGTAGATAATTGTAGGTATTGTATTTAATTAATTTATTGATAGTGTAGTGTTAGGTTTAATTGTAACTTAGGTTAGGATTTATTTTACAGGTAATTTTGTAATTATTTTAACTATTTTAGCTATTAAATAGTTCTTAACTATTTAATAGCTATTGTACCTGGTTAAAATAAATACAAAGTTACCTGTAAAATAAATATAAATCCTAAAATAGCTATAATATAATTATAATTTATATTGTAGCTATATTAGGATTTAATTTACAGGTAAGTATTTAGCTTTAAATAGGAATAATTTATATAATAAGAGTTAATTAATTTTGTTAGATTTAAATTATATTTAGCTTAGGGGGGTGTTAGTGTTAGGGTTAGACTTAGCTTTAGGGGTTAATACATTTATTAGAATAGCGGTGAGCTCCAGTCGGCAGATTAGGGGTTAATGTTTGAAGTTAGGTGTCAGCGATGTTAGGGAGGGCAGATTAGGGGTTAATACTATTTATTATAGGGTTAGTGAGGAGGATTAGGGGTTAATAACTTTATTATAATAGCGGTGCGGTCCGCTCGGCAGATTAGGGGTTAATAAGTGTAGGCAGGTGGAGGCGACGTTGTGGGGGGCAGATTAGGGGTTAATAAATATAATATAGGGGTCGGCGATGTTAGGGCAGCAGATTAGGGGTACATAGGGATAATGTAAGTAGCGGCGGTTTACGGAGCGGCAGATTAGGGGTTAATAATAATATGCAGGGGTCAGCGATAGCGGGGGCGGCAGATTAGGGGTTAATAAGTGTAAGGTTAGGGGTGTTTAGACTCGGGGTACATGTTAGAGTGTTAGGTGCAGACGTAGGAAGTGTTTCCCCATAGCAAACAATGGGGCTGCGTTAGGAGCTGAACGCGGCTTTTTTGCAGGTGTTAGGTTTTTTTTCAGCTCAAACAGCCCCATTGTTTTCTATGGGGGAATCGTGCACGAGCACGTTTTTGAAGCTGGCCGCGTCCGTAAGCAACTCTGGTATCGAGAGTTGCAGTGGCGTTAAATATGCCTGTACGCTCCCTTTTTGGAGCCTAACGCAGCAATTCTGTGGACTCTCAATACCAGAGTTATTTAAAAGGTGCGGCCAGAAAAAAGCCAGCGTTAGCTACGCGGGTCGTTACCGACAAAACTCTAAATCTAGGCGATAATTAATTAAAATGTAGTATTATATTTTACTCGTCTGGGGTTGTCATGTTCCTTGTTCAGAGGAGAATTGCCTGGTATTTCGGGGCTGGACTGACCTTACTTGGCGGGATCAGACTGATATACTTCAGGAAAGTTTTCTTCTGTGAAAAGCACACTGGTCTAAAAGAGGCTGCTTCCGGGTGGTAAATCGCCATAGAACAAGCCACTGAGCTGTTGTTCGTTCCTGGTAGAGCGCTTCTCTCTTTGTATGCAAATTATTATGACCCTGGGGAAGTCTCCCTATGGGTGATGGGGGAAACCAGACGTGGACTCCTTGCCCAGTGTGCTTAGAGGAATGTGGCTGCACCTCACTGACGAGGCCCATAGGAGGCCGAAACGATCGTCTGGGGTTGTCATGTTCCTTGTTCAGAGGAGAATTGCCTGGTATTTCGGGGCTGGACTGACCTTACTTGGCGGGATCAGACTGATATACTTCAGGAAAGTTTTCTTCTGTGAAAAGCACACTGGTTTAAAAGAGGCTGCTTCCGGGTGGTAAATCGCCATAGAACAAGCCACTGAGCTGTTGTTCGTTCCTGGTAGAGCGCTTCTCTCTTTGTATGCAAATTATTATGACCCTGGGGAAGTCTCCCTATGGGTGATGGGGGAAACCAGACGTGGACTCCTTGCCCAGTGTGCTTAGAGGAATGTGGCTGCACCTCACTGACGAGGCCCATAGGAGGCCGAAACGATCGTCTGGGGTTGTCATGTTCCTTGTTCAGAGGAGAATTGCCTGGTATTTCGGGGCTGGACTGACCTTACTTGGCGGGATCAGACTGATATACTTCAGGAAAGTTTTCTTCTGTGAAAAGCACACTGGTCTAAAAGAGGCTGCTTCCGGGTGGTAAATCGCCATAGAACAAGCCACTGAGCTGTTGTTCGTTCCTGGTAGAGCGCTTCTCTCTTTGTATGCAAATTATTATGACCCTGGGGAAGTCTCCCTATGGGTGATGGGGGAAACCAGACGTGGACTCCTTGCCCAGTGTGCTTAGAGGAATGTGGCTGCACCTCACTGACGAGGCCCATAGGAGGCCGAAACGATCGTCTGGGGTTGTCATGTTCCTTGTTCAGAGGAGAATTGCCTGGTATTTCGGGGCTGGACTGACCTTACTTGGCGGGATCAGACTGATATACTTCAGGAAAGTTTTCTTCTGTGAAAAGCACACTGGTCTAAAAGAGGCTGCTTCCGGGTGGTAAATCGCCATAGAACAAGCCACTGAGCTGTTGTTCGTTCCTGGTAGAGCGCTTCTCTCTTTGTATGCAAATTATTATGACCCTGGGGAAGTCTCCCTATGGGTGATGGGGGAAACCAGACGTGGACTCCTTGCCCAGTGTGCTTAGAGGAATGTGGCTGCACCTCACTGACGAGGCCCATAGGAGGCCGAAACGATCGTCTGGGGTTGTCATGTTCCTTGTTCAGAGGAGAATTGCCTGGTATTTCGGGGCTGGACTGACCTTACTTGGCGGGATCAGACTGATATACTTCAGGAAAGTTTTCTTCTGTGAAAAGCACACTGGTCTAAAAGAGGCTGCTTCCGGGTGGTAAATCGCCATAGAACAAGCCACTGAGCTGTTGTTCGTTCCTGGTAGAGCGCTTCTCTCTTTGTATGCAAAATACTCATTTGCCTAATAATTCTGCACTCCCTGTATATATATATATATATATATATATATATATATAATAGCAAATGAAGAGCACTCTCACTTCAAAAATCAACAGCCAGGGTGCAGACAAAGAATCAATAGTAGTAAGCCATGGAATGCACTCGCTGGTCTTTTTCAAACGTGTAATTTATTGTAACGTTTCGGGGAACGTATCCCCCTTCCTCGTCTGAGAAAGGGGATACGTTCCCCGAAATGTTACAATAAATTACACGTTTGAAAAAGATCAGCGAGTGCATTCCATGGCTTACCACTATATATATATATATATATATATATATACAGTTTGGAGCCATTTCCACTCAAATACCTAAAAACAAGAATAATATTATTTTTTAATCAATTGTAATATTTAATAATCGGCTAGATTACGAGTTTTGCATTATGTGTGGCACAGTACTAACTTGCAAGTTATGTCCACCGCTCACCTCCCTATAACACTGCTATTACAGGTTTGCAAAAACCCGGCGTTAGCAGGCAATATTGCAGCGTTGAGCAAAATTGAGCTCCATGCCGCACTCAAATACCAGTGCTGCTTTCAGCTGGTTTTATGTGCTCGTGCACAATTCCCCCATAGACATCAATGGGGAGAGCTGGCTAAAAAAAAGCCTAACACCTGCAATAAAGGAGGGTAAAGCTTTGTAACGCAGCCCCATTGATTCCTATGGGGAAAGAAAATGTATGTTTACACCTAACACCCTAACATAAACCCAGAGTCTAAACACCCCTAATCTGCCGCCCCCGACATCGCCGACACCTACATTACACTTATTAACCCCTAATCTGCCGCCCCCGACATCGCCGCCACCTACCTACACTTATTAACCCCTAATCTGCCGCCCCTAATATCACCACCACCTACATTACACTTATTAACCCCTAATCTGCCGCCCCCAATGTCGTTGCCACTATACTAAAGTTATTAACCATTAAACCTAACCCTAAGTCTAACCCAAACACCCACTAACTTTAATATAATTAAAATAAATCTAAATAAAACTTACTATCATTAACTAAATAATTCCTATTTAAAACTAAATACTTACCTGTAAAATAAACCCTAAGCTAGCTACAAATATAACTAATAGTTACATTGTATCTATCTCATGGCTACACCTCACTGACGATGCCCAATAAAGGCCGAAACGATCGTCTATGGTTGCTGTGTTCAGAGAGGAATTGCCTGGTATTTTGGCGCTGGACTGACCATAATAGGCGGAATCAGACTGATATACTACAGGAAAGTTCTACTCTGTGAAAAGCATTACTGGGCTTAAAGAAGCTGCACCCAGGTGGTAAATCGCCATAGAACAGCCTAACAATAGTATTGAGCCAGTTGTTCGTTCCTGTGAGTGTGCTTCTCTCTCTGTGTGTGTGTGTGTGTGTGTGTGTGTGTACAGGGAGTGCAGAATTATTAGGCAAGTTGTATTTTTGAGGATTAATTTTATTATTGAACAACAACCATGTTCTCAATGAACCCAAAAAACTCATTAATATCAAAGCTGAATAGTTTTGGAAGTAGTTTTTAGTTTGTTTTTAGTTATAGCTATTTTAGAGGGATATCTGTGTGTGCAGGTGACTATGACTGTGCATAATTATTAGGCAACTTAACAAAAAACAAATATATACCCATTTCAATTATTTATTTTTACCAGTGAAACCAATATAACATCTCAACATTCACAAATATACATTTCTGACATTCAAAAACAAAACAAAAACAAATCAGTGACCAATATAGCCACCTTTCTTTGCAAGGACACTCAAAAGCCTGCCATCCATGGATTCTGTCAGTGTTTTGATCTGTTCACCATCAACATTGCGTGCAGCAGCAACCACAGCCTCCCAGACACTGTTCAGAGAGGTGTACTTTTTTCCCTCCTTGTAAATCTCACATTTGATGATGGACCACAGGTTCTCAATGGGGTTCAGATCAGGTGAACAAGGAGGCCATGTCATTAGATTTTCTTCTTTTATACCCTTTCTTGCCAGCCACGCTGTGGAGTACTTGGACGCGTGTGATGGAGCATTGTCCTGCATGAAAATCATGTTTTTCTTGAAGGATTCAGACTTCTTCCTGTACCACTGCTTGAAGAAGGTGTCTTCCAGAAACTGGCAGTAGGACTGGGAGTTGAGCTTTACTCCATCCTCAACCTGAAAAGGCCCCACAAGCTCATCTTTGATGATACCAGCCCAAACCAGTACTCCACCTCCACCTTGCTGGCGTCTGAGTCGGACTGGAGCTCTCTGCCCTTTACCAATCCAGCCACGGGCCCATCCATCTGGCCCATCAAGACTCACTCTCATTTCATCAGTCCATAAAACCTTAGAAAAATCAGTCTTGAGATATTTCTTGGCCCAGTCTTGACGTTTCAGCTTGTGTGTCTTGTTCAGTGGTGGTCGTCTTTCAGCCTTTCTTACCTTGGCCATGTCTCTGAGTATTGCACACCTTGTGCTTTTGGGCACTCCAGTGATGTTGCAGCTCTGAAATATGGCCAAACTGGTGGCAAGTGGCATCTTGGCAGCTGCACGCTTGACTTTTCTCAGTTCATGGGCAGTTATTTTGCGCCTTGGTTTTTCCACACGCTTCTTGCGACCCTGTTGACTATTTTGAATGAAACGCTTGATTGTTCGATGATCACGCTTCAGAAGCTTTGCAATTTTAAGAGTGCTGCATCCCTCTGCAAGATATCTCAATATTTTTGACTTTTCTGAGCCTGTCAAGTCCTTCTTTTGACCCATTTTGCCAAAGGAAAGGAAGTTGCCTAATAATTATGCACACCTGATATAGGGTGTTGATGTCATTAGACCACACCCCTTCTCATTACAGAGATGCACATCACCTAATATGCTTAATTGGTAGTAGGCTTTCGAGCCTATACAGCTTGGAGTAAGACAACATGCATAAAGAGGATGATGTGGTCAAAATACTCATTTGCCTAATAATTCTGCACTCCCTGTATATATATATATATATATATATATATATATATATATATATATATATAATAGCAAATGAAGAGCACTCTCACTTCAAAAATCAACAGCCAGGGTGCAGACAAAGAATCAATAGTAGTAAGCCATGGAATGCACTCGCTGGTCTTTTTCAAACGTGTAATTTATTGTAACGTTTCGGGGAACGTATCCCCCTTCCTCGTCTGAGAAAGGGGATACGTTCCCCGAAATGTTACAATAAATTACACGTTTGAAAAAGATCAGCGAGTGCATTCCATGGCTTACCACTATATATATATATATATATATATATATATATATATATATATATATATATATATATATATATATATATATATATATATATATACAGTTTGGAGCCATTTCCACTCAAATACCTAAAAACAAGAATAATATTATTTTTTAATCAATTGTAATATTTAATAATCGGCTAGATTACGAGTTTTGCATTATGTGCGGCACAGTACTAACTTGCAAGTTATGTCCACCGCTCACCTCCCTATAACACTGCTATTACAGGTTTGCAAAAACCCGGCGTCAGCAGGCAATATTGCAGCGTTGAGCAAAATTGAGCTCCATGCCGCACTCAAATACCAGTGCTGCTTTCAGCTGGTTTTATGTGCTCGTGCACGATTCCCCCATAGACATCAATGGGGAGAGCCGGCTAAAAAAAAGCCTAACACCTGCACTAAAGGAGGGTAAAGCTTTGTAACGCAGCCCCATTGATTCCTATGGGGAAAAAAAATGTATGTTTACACCTAACACCCTAACATAAACCCAGAGTCTAAACACCCCTAATCTGCCGCCCCCGACATCGCCGACACCTACATTACACTTATTAACCCCTAATCTGCCGCCCCCAACATCGCCGCCACCTACCTACACTTATTAACCCCTAATCTGCCGCCCCTAATATCACCACAACCTACATTACACTTATTAACCCCTAATCTGCCGCCCCCAATGTCGTTGCCACTATACTAAAGTTATTAACCATTAAACCTAACCCTAAGTCTAACCCAAACACCCACTAACTTTAATATAATTAAAATAAATCTAAATAAAACTTACTATCATTAACTAAATAATTCCTTTTTAAAACTAAATACTTACCTGTAAAATAAACCCTAAGCTAGCTACAAATATAACTAATAGTTACATTGTATCTATCTCAGGTTTTATTTTTATTTCACAGCTAAGTTTGTATTTATTTTAACTAGGTAGAATAGTTAGTAAATAGTTATTAACTATTTACTAATTACCTAGCTAAAATAAATACAAATTTACCTGTAAAATAAAACCTAACCTGAGTTACACTAACACCTAACCTTACACTACAATTAAATACATTACATTAATTAAATACAATTAATTAAATTACAAAAAACCCCACTAAATTACACAAAATAAAAAAGATATTATCAAATATTTAAACTAATTACACCTAATCTAATATTCCTATCAAAATAAAAAAGCCCCCCCCCCCAATAAAAAACCCTAGCCTACAATAAACTACCAATGGCCCTTAAAAGGGCCTTTTTGCGGGGCATTGCCCCAAAGAAATCAGCTCTTTTACTTGTAAAAAAATAATACAAACAACCCCCCAACAGTAAAACCCACCACCCACACAACCAAAGCCCCCAAATAAAATCCTATCTAAAAAAAGCTAAGCTCCCCATTGCCCTGAAAAGGGCATTTGGATGGGCATTGCCCTTAAAAGGGCATTTAGCTATTTTTCTGTCCAAACCCTAATCTAAAAAAAAAACCCACCCAATAAACCCTTAAAAAAAAAAAACTAACACTAACCCCTGAAGATTCACTTACAGTTTTAGAAGACCGGACATCCATCCTCAACGAAGCCGGGAGAAGTCTTTATTCAAGTGTCAAGAAGTCCTCAACAAAGTCGGGAGAAGTCTTCATCCAAGTGGCAAGAAGTGGTCTTCCAGACGGGCAGAAATCTTCATCCAGACGGCATCTTCTATCTTCATCCTTCCGATGCGGAGCGGCTCCATCTTCAAGACATCCGGCGCGGAGCATCCTCTTCTTTCCACGGCTCTTGAAGAATGAGGGTTCCTTTAAGGGATGTCATCCAAAATGGCGTCCCTTGAATTCTGATTGGCTCATAGAATTATATCAGCCAATCGGAATTAAAGGTGAAAAAATAATATTGGCTGATGCAATCAGCCAATAGGATTTGAGCTTCAATCCTATTGGCTGATCCAATCAGCCAATCGGATTGAGCTCACATTCTATTGGCTGTTCCAATGTACAATGTTATATTGTAGCTAGCTTAGGGTTTATTTTACGGGTAAGTATTTAGTTTTAAATAGTAATTATTTAGTTAGGCCTAGATTTGGAGTTTGGCGTTAGCCGTGAAAACCAGCGTTAGAGGCCCCTAACGCTGGTTTCTTACGGACTCCGGTATTTCGAGTTCATTTACCGACACTCAAAAATCAACCAACGCTCAAATTTCTACCGACACCTCAGACCCAGTAGTAAACATATACCGACAAAATAAACATTCACGAATCACAAAACAAATATTACACAAAGTACACTTACACTCATACAAACACTACACTATGTTTATTTTTAAGATTTAATAATTTTTCATCAAAATACAAAGGATCAAAGTTGCGAGATCTCGGGTGTTAGTTAAAAAAACTACACAAATCCATTTTCCCATTGACTTACATTGACACATGGGAAAAGACCCTCATATACCTACATCTAATTAATAACATTATCACAAATATACACTCATCGATGCATACAAACAATATACACCACATGACATACAAAAAATATTTATTTATTACAAAAAGAACACGATTTAGTGACTTTTTCACACAAGCTCATGACGTCACTCACTTTACGAGGAAAACCAGTCTTAGAAAAAAAAAATTACCAAATTTTAGAGCCTCCATTGACTTCTATTGGGAAGACGTGCTCGTGCACCCACATTTCCCTAACGCACGCAAATAGCGTAGACCGAAAAACTCCAAATACCAGCGCTAGAAAATACATACTTTTATGCGTTAGACCCAGCTATGATAAATAGATCAAGAAATGACTATTTCCCTATGGTGGATTTATGGATTTTACTTTTTGAATATTCACAACACCATTAAATTGTTTCAGACTTTTATATTACATCAACTACAAATCAACATCACTAGTAACAAACTTTTTGTTATCAAAATATTACATTTAAACGGACACCAAAATAATGTAAACTTTTCTGGATTCACAAACACTACACAATGGGAAAAAATTTTCATTTACCTTTATTATTGCATTTCAGTTATTCAACTCATATGCTTGCAGCAACAGCATATCTACATAGGCTTAACACATGATCAGTCATGGATGCACATACATTACTTTTAACATTCACTCATACATGTGCATTCAAATGATGGGGGAAAAACACATTACATTCTCTCTAGGAATCACAAAACAGAACATATGGATTTTACTGTACTTTTAACATCATGATTCCATCACCAGAAACCATTAGGAATTACGTACAACAAGAACATCATTACACCAGATTACAGATGTCACTTTATGGGAAGGAACAACAATGTCAGACCGCTATATAGAAGTCAGCATATGTGGGACACAATCACAATATATACGTACATGTACATAACACGCATCACCCATCACGCAACCACAAAGCACACATTTAGATTTTATTCAGCACACAATAACAATGTAGTCAAATACAACAACACAATGAGGATTTCAGAACTACATAGGCAGGTTAATAATATCATGACATCATTAGAAGATTCAACCATACACATCACAGATTCACGACTGTACCGCCCCTTTCGGAACTTTAACACTCAATACTACAATACAACATATACGTAAATAACAGTTTGGAACAGCATTATTAGGGAGATTTGAATGGGACAATTAATAAATATTGTCCGATCGCAAATCACTTATATATATAATACTACAGATGACAGCCGGAAGTTCTTCAGTATTAGTGCGATTTTAATGGGACGCCTACAATATTTACATCTCGGCAATCACTTATATATACAATACTACAGATGGCAGACGGGAAGTTCGGAATTATTATTGCGATTTGAAAGGGACGCATACAATATTCACATCTCGGCAATCACTTATATATACAATACTACAGATGACAGCCGGAAGTTATTCAGTATTAGTGCGATTTGAAAGGGACGCATACAATATTTACAGCTCGGCAATCACTTATATATACAATACTACAGATGACAGCCGGAAGTTCTTCAGTATTAGTGCGATTTGAAAGGGACGCATACAATATTTACAGCTCGGCAATCACTTATATATACAATACTACAGATGGCAGCCGGAAGTTATTCAGTATTAGTGCGATTTGAAAGGGACGCATACAATATTTACAGCTCGGCAATCACTTATATATACAATACTACAGATGGCAGATGGGAAGTTCGGAATTATTATTGCGATTTGAAAGGGACGCATACAATATTCACATCTCGGCAATCACTTATATATACAATACTACAGATGACAGCCGGAAGTTATTCAGTATTAGTGCGATTTGAAAGGGACGCATACAATATTTACAGCTCGGCAATCACTTATATATACAATACTACAGATGGCAGACGGGAAGTTCTGAATTATTATTGCGATTTGAAAGGGACGCATACAATATTCACATCTCGGCAATCACTTATATATACAATACTACAGATGACAGCCGGAAGTTATTCAGTATTAGTGCGATTTGAAAGGGACGCATACAATATTGACAGCTCGGCAATCACTTATATATACAATACTACAGATGACAGCCGGAAGTTCTTCAGTATTAGTGCGATTTGAAAGGGACGCATACAATATTTACAGCTCGGCAATCACTTATATATACAATACTACAGATGGCAGCCGGAAGTTATTCAGTATTAGTGCGATTTGAAAGGGACGCATACAATATTTACAGCTCGGCAATCACTTATATATACAATACTACAGATGGCAGCCGGAAGTTATTCAGTATTAGTGCCATTTGAATGGGACGCATACAATATTTACAGCTCGGCAATCACTTATATATACAATACTACAGATGGCAGACGGGAAGTTCATAATTATTATTGCGATTTGAAAGGGACCGCATACAATATTGACAGCTCGGCAATCACTTATATATACAATACTACAGATGACAGCCGGAAGTTCGGAATTATTATTGCGATTTTACAGGGACGCATACAATATTGACTGCTCGGCAATCACTTATATATACAATACTACAGATGGCAGACGGGAAGTTCGGAATTATTATTGCGATTTTAAAGGGACGCATACAATATTGACATCTCGGCAATCACTTATATATATACAATACTACAGATGGCAGATGTTACTTTATCGTTTACAAACAATATTGCAGCAACACTGATCGATCACATTTGATGCACATTATACACAACTATGCACTTTCATTCATGTTAGCCTGGACGTGTGCTTGTTACTATAAGATCGCGTTTAAGAAATATTGATTACGCATATGATCAAACATTACAAACATGCACTGTATGTGTGATATTTGACACTTTCACATTGAGATTCATTGTTGGAAAACAACATTTCAGCAAACAAAAAAAAAACGCCCACTGTGAAAGCATTTGCGCCGCTCACATACAAACAGGTGAATACAATCAGCAATCATTACAAACTCACTACCATTGGACTAATCGTACTATAAATCCCCCAAACAACATGGCCAAAGCATCACTTGTGATCCACATCAGATCAAGTGCATACCTTGTTACGCTGTTTTGAAAGATGGATGACGATGACATGGTAGACGCTGCTGGTGCTGCTATTGGCGAACTAGCTGTTGGTCGAATCAGGCAGCCTCGGCGGCTCAGACTGAGACGAAGGGGTCGTCTGGTTCGAGGTCCTCCTGTCTACAGGGTGAGACCCACCTTGGAAAACATGAGCGACTTTGAGGTTTATGATAAGTATCGGCTCGATCGCAAACAGCTCATTGGCCTTTACGATCTTCTTAAACCTCATTTGGAGCCACGTATAAGAATAAGGACTGCTGTTCCCGCCATGAGTAAGATGCTAAGCTGTCTATACGTCCTGGCCTCCGGGAGTTTTCAATCCGGAGAACTGTACATGCATGGCCTGGCTCAAGGTACATTCTCTGTGGTGTTTGATAACTTTCTGGACGCCATGGTACGTATCAGTAAGCAATACATAGGATTCCCACAGAATGATGGTGATTGGAGGCGCCTGAAGCGGGAATTCTTTGATATTGCTGAATTGCCCAATGTCTTGGGAGCCATAGATTGTACCCACATTGCGCTGCGTGCTCCAATTGATGACTTGCCCTTCAGAAATCGCAAACATTTTAATAGCCTCAACGTGCAGTATGTTTGTGACGCACGGATGAGGATTATGCATGTGTGTGCGAATTTTGGAGGGGCTAGTCATGATGCCCGCATCCTCTCTCTGTCGTCCCTGTGGAGACCGTTTGAGGAAAGACAAATGCCCCCTGGTTATCTCGTTGGTGAGTATTTGTGCACAACATGGTTAATTAGTTTGACAATTGCCACTGTAGTTTTAAAATGTTAGCGTAATATTCAGCTATAGGATGCAATTTAACTATTTATTTTTTTCCCCGCTAATGTCTTTTAGTTCAATGCAGATATGTAGCATGTCTTACCTTAAATGCTCAGATAGAGAATGCAATGTAACCATGTAGTTTGCATTTTACACAAGGTTTGTTTTTGGAGAAATATGCATATGTAGCATGTCTTAGCTGAAATGGCAAGATATTAGCGAATGCAATTTAACCATGTCATTGTCTCTTTCCGCTAATGTCTTTTAGTTCAATGCAGATATGTAGCATGTCTTACCTTAAATGCTCAGATAGAGAATGCAATGTAACCATGTAGTTTGCATTTTACACAAGGTTTGTTTTAGGAGAAATATGCATATGTAGCATGTCTTAGCTGAAATGGCAAGATATTAGCGAATGCAATTTAACCATGTCATTGTCTCTTTCCGCTAATGTCTTTTAGTTCAATGCAGATATGTAGCATGTCTTACATTAAATGCTCAGATAGAGAATGCAATGTAACCATGTAGTTTGCATTTTACACAAGGTTTGTTTTAGGAGAAATATGCATATGTAGCATGTCTTAGCTGAAATGGCAAGATATTAGCGAATGCAATTTAACCATGTCATTGTCTCTTTCCTCTAATGTCTTTTAGTTCAATGCAGATATGTAGCATGTCTTACCTTAAATGCTCAGATAGAGAATGCAATGTAACCATGTAGTTTGCATTTTACACAAGGTTTGTTTTAGGAGAAATATGCATATGTAGCATGTCTTAGCTGAAATGGCAAGATATTAGCGAATGCAATTTAACCATGTCATTGTCTCTTTCCGCTAATGTCTTTTAGTTCAATGCAGATATGTAGCATGTCTTACCTTAAATGCTCAGATAGAGAATGCAATGTAACCATGTAGTTTGCATTTTACACAAGGCTTGATTTAGGAGAAATATGCATATGTAGCATGTCTTAGATGAAATGGGAAGATAGAGAATAATATTGAACTCGATTTTTTTTTTTTTTAAATAAACATTTGTTAGTGGATTATCGTGTACAAAACTTTTTATTGGACTCCAAATACTATTTTGAGGATTCTGTTAGAATTATGTTCTGTTCATGATTTATAGGTGATTCTGGGTACATGAGCCGGCCTTGGCTCATTACCCCCTTGCGTAGCCCGACTGATGTGTCTGAGGAGCGCTACAATAGGGCTCATAAGAGAACCAGGGCGGTGGTTGAACGGATGTTCGGGCTCCTGAAGATGAGGTTCAGGTGCCTGGACAGGTCGGGAGGAGCCCTCCAGTACAACCCAAAGAAGGTGGCTAAGATTGTTGTAGCCTGTAGCGTCCTGCATAATATTGCACAGCGGGCTGGGATGCTGCAGGGCGTCCCGGCAGACCGAAACCTCCTCAGACATGAGGAGGATGATCCTGTTCTAGAGGGGCCATTCCGGGACGAGGGGCTCAATGTCAGAGCAGACATCATCAACCGCCACTTTAGACGGTAAAGAATAGAAGTTAGACTGGAGTATTGTCAATAGATGTGAACTCTAGGGAAATGACAAGTAGAGAATTGTGCAAACATGTTAGGATTGTTCATCAAATGCTAAAAATGTGTTTAATTTATTAATATAGGTGATGCTCTGGGCATTGGGTCCTGAAGCGAGTCTCTGCCACCTGGTTTTTAAAGAGGACATCAGATGGTAAGTAAAAATGTATGGACTGTTGCTGGCATGAATTGTACACAAATACATCATATGACATACATTTTCTAAACTAGTATTTAGTTTACACATTACTTAAAATGTAAATACTCAGAAAGGGATCCTCTAGCATAACTATCCTCTAGCATGACTATGGTTCAATGTCACACATTAGAGGTTCCTCCTGCTCAATATGACTCATCTTCACACTTGATAGAACATAACACAAGATGCTACACACGCTTAGTAAGCTAGTGACAGAAATGTATTCTGAAATGGGGGGTGGGAGAGGGGTACAGAACTGATTCACACACTTGTAGTAATTTTTATTAAACTTTTTCTGCCATTAGGGAGCTGACTTAATCTAAAGACTGAAAGGGAAGAATTAGAAGCCTGACAGTGAAGATTGCCCAGACTGACAGTGGAAAAAGCCAAGATTGAAATTTAAGTATACCAATGGGATCATGTCTGGCATTATCTTTCCAATCTGCTGACCTTGAAAACCATACAAAGACATGTTCACATGGTAAGTGCCAACTATTTGATAGAATGAGGCTGTGGAGGCATCCTGTTGGAGACACTTAGATTATTTTCTAATTTTTAGATGGTATTTCACAGTCCTCTATTTTGGAAATGATGAATAACACACCTATTGAAGATCAACTGTGAATTGACTTTCAAAGACCATGCATTATCCAGGTTGGTGTACCAATGCATGCTAGTTAAGAATCACAGGAAGAATGTTGAATATTAGTAGCTTACATACATTAGTCATATTTCGTTCATAATTAGATATTTAGGGATCACAATCAGACACTTAGATGATTTTACTTTTTTAGATGGTATTTCACAGTCCTCTATTTTATGAACTGATGAATAAGACACCTATTGAAGATCAACTGTTTAGCCCTGAATTGACTTTCAAAGACCATGCATTATCCAGGTTGGTTTACCAATGCATGCTAGTTAAGAATCACAGGAAGAATGTTGATACAGGAAGAATGTTGAATATTGGTAGCTTACATACATTAGTCATACTTATTTCATAATTAGATATTTAGGGATCACAATCAGAAAAAAGAATACATATTATAGTTGATATAGAGGTATTTGAATGGACATGAAATATTACATTTATGTTCAGCATACATATATATTATTGAAATGTTATATACATTATTATGTAGAATTAGAAAATCAGATATTTAAATTTATTTTTTATTACACAATAGAATGGTGTATGTTTTTTTTTTTTGATAAATTTAATTAATAAATATCTTGATAAAATGTTGAACAAAGTTAGAGCATAGACACAAGATGATTGTAAATGTATTTTATGAATATTTGACAACGTGTGTATTAACTTTGTTAAAATTTTGTTTTTTAATTTCAGATTGTCATCTGATGACTTCCAGGAATATTTTTTTGTTTTTGTTTCAGAAACTTTAAATTTTTTAAATGGTAATAATAAACATTTTATTATTAAATACACTCTTTTGAACAGATTATAATAAATATCCATATAATCTGTCAATAAAAAACAATTTGACTCCCATGACTGGTAGTTGTCTATTTGACAAGCACATGCATAAGATCAAATAATGCATTAATTTTAGAAAATCCACTGATTCCGAAAATATTACATTAAACTATCTTTTTTAACATTAATTGGGGAGTGAGATCCATTGATGCTTTTTTTTTTAAATTCTTAGATGTTAAAATAATTTAGGATATGTAGTCAAAATTTGCCAGAAATTATTTGTTTTCACTTTTAAGAAGGGGAAGTGGTTCAATTACATTAAAGTGACAGTGTTGTTGAATGTAAAATTAATTTTATAAGATCTTGTATCTTCCTTAGGTATCTCAAAACATTATTTTCTAAATTCTTTTAATTTTTAAATTTATAAATGTTAGGTCATTTAACTTGATATTTTTCACAAGCTAGTTATTGGATGCCAGGTTAATTTTCTAGTGGAGTCATTTAACTATAGTTATTAATATTATGTAGGTTTAAAATCTTACCTCTTGGGTTAGACATCACATATCTATATATAATTTTCATTCCCCTTTAGTTTATTTTGACAATGTTAAATCAACATTCCAAATGTTTTGGTCCTTAAAGGGACATTCACAAAGTATATTGTGTATTGATTTTTCAATAATTCATCAAAGAATTTAAACATATTTAGAAAGTACTATAGAATTACATTCAGTCTTTAAATATACTTTGAAAAAAATACATCAATGCACATATCTTAGTCAATTACATAAGGCATCTATGTGCAACCAACAATCAGCATCAAAATAGCCTATGTAGATATGTATTTAATCCAAGAATATATATAATTACAATCTAATGACTGAATACCAAAACATATTAAGTTGTTCAAATATTATAATCTTATCCAAAATGCATACATAACATATAGCTTAATGTCCCTCTAAGCTGAAGACTCCGAAATACCTCCTTTACAATATATATTTCAGTCAGTGTGTAAAACAATCCAGAAGTTAATCTAAATTTGCTTTACTCATATGTTATACTAATTTAGCAAAAGGAAGGTGCCTAGGTTTCGGATATTTCAAGCATTATTGTGAAATGTTTATTTAAAGGGACATGAACTCAAAATATACTTAAAGGGAGACAGTTAAAAAATTAATGATTTATACATTCTGAATGAGTATTCTATTTTAAGCAACTTTAAAAATTGTCTCATATTATGAATGCTCCTTGTGATGTTGCTATCATTACTTTAAAAATAAGGCATTAAATAGATAATTTATTTGCTTCAGTACTCTGGACAGAACTTGTTTTTTTTGGTTGGATTAATTTATCCAACAATCATCAAGGACAACCCAGGTTTTGGGAAAAAATTGTCCGTAATCTAAAATATCATTATTGATTTGCAAAGAAAGATAACAAGATAATTCTTAACATTTGAGAATCGGATTAAATTATAAAGTTGTTTAACATTTCATGCTCAATCTGAATCACGAACGCTAAATTTGTTTGGACAGTGTCCCTTTAAGAGATTTAAAGAGTGTATTTACTTCTCTTCTTATCTTGACATACTTTGCTTGAAAAGCATATCGAGATAGTCTCAGTAGATGAAGATTGGTGGATGCACAGAGATGCCATATGTGATTGGCTCAACCATGTGCATTTAAATTTCTTCTGTTGAGGATATCTAAATACTAAGATAAATTGAGTTACATTTTAAAGTCTAAACAATTTTCTATCTCTACAGATCATTTGATACAATTGTTTGGTTGTAATGTCTATTTCAAAATAAAGACGCCATTGCACAATAACATATATGAGCACTTCAGACAAATACAAGCTCGAGGTTTATTTACTAATAACAAACAAACCTGTAGTTTAACATTTATAAACAGATTATCTAAGTTACTGACATTATAACCTGAATTTGAACATTCAGAAATATTGCGTGGGAAACGCATCTTGAAACCCCAGATTAGCATCTTTAAATATTAGAGTCTAATGTCACGCAATAGCACACAACCAATGTGCATTATGAAATGCATTTAATAGAGCAATATCAATACTTCACAATAAGTAAAGAAATGGATTTTATGAACAATAAAGACATACAATATTAAATGTGTATTTGTATTAAAGAAACAGACCGTTATTAAACCGAGAAATGTCTACAACATTTAATAATGTGACAGTATTAGATTTTAAAGAGAATTTAATCATTAATATTTAACGGATCACGGATATTAAATCTGCGTCACACATATCCGCATGACAGGCCCATGAGTTACAAATAAGTCTACATGAAAAATGAAGTTACAGCACCACCAGGAGGTATGTGTAAGGAAGTTACTAAGATATGAAACATTAAGGAACGGCCAATCAGAGTTCATCACACAAACACAACTTGAGTCAGGATGGTCTCACAGACATTCCAACAATATTTAAAACTTTTATCCAATCAGATGTACAGATAACTTGTCCCATGGTGCATCTCATGTTTACTTCACCATATAAAAGTCCATTACACGTTGCCATCTTTGTCAGTTCTCTAATGCCTGCAGGCAGTGTTATATATTAATATTATTATAATATATTTAGTAGCCAACCGAGCAGGCATGTCAGCTCCCAGGTTCACCAAGGAGGAGAGCGCTGCACTGGTCCACGCCGTCAAGGACTTTTATCCCCAGCTGTTTGGGAACAAGAGGAGGTTGACAGATGTGCATGTTAAGAAGGCCCTCTGGGAGTCTATCACCAATGCGGTTAGATTGGTGTGTGACGTCCAGAGGAGCCAGGATCAAATCATGAGGAGATTCGGAGATATGAGGTTGCGCTTAACAAAAAAAGTCAACCTCATAAGGGACTGGGTACAAGCCCGTAAAAGAGGGGGCAAAAGAGAGGCCCCGCGGAAACTCTACCTACTCCCTTATGAGGTGACTTTATGCGAGCTCCTCAATCTCCGGGTCCCCAAAAGATTTAGATCCTCGCCATCCTCGGCCTCCTCTTCTTCCCTCCCAGCTGCGGGATCTGAAAGTCCTGACGCGGGGGCCAGGGCAGCTGCTTCTCCGTCCGGTGGCCTGGGAGGAGATGATGGAGAATCTGAACCAGGTAACTATCCAACTTCATATAATATCTTAATATTTGTTTATTTTTAAAAAAATGTGTATATAGTCAGATACTAAACCTATACAGATCTCACAACATACACTACATATGATGTTTAGATATCTGATTTTATATTAGTGACACATGAAATAGGAATGATGTTTCTTGCGCTCTACAGAATATGCGTCACAGAGCGAAAATGGAATAGCGCATACACGTTAACATGGGTTAGCTGTAAGTGGCATTGCTTTATACATGTTGGTCAAATGACAGATGCGTAATTCCGCTTGGAATCATTGCGCAATGATCGCGAAAATGGAATTTCGCATACACGTTAACATGGGTTAGCTGTAAGTGGCATTGCTTTATACATGTTGGTCAAATGACGGATGCGTAATTCCGCTTGGAATCATTGCGCAATGATCGCGAAAATGGAATTGCGCATACACGTTAACATGGGTTAGCTGTAAGTGGCATTGCTTTATACATGTTGGTCAAATGACGGATGCGTAATTCCGCTTGGAATCATTGCGCAATGATCGCGAAAATGGAATTGCGCATACACATTAACATGGGTTAGCTGTAAGTGGCATTGCTTTATACATGTTGGTCAAATGACGGATGCGTAATTCCGCTTGGAATCATTGCGCAATGATCGCGAAAATGGAATTGCGCATACACGTTAACATGGGTTAGCTGTAAGTGGCATTGCTTTATACATGTTGGTCAAATGACGGATGCGTAATTCCGCTTGGAATCATTGCGCAATGATCGCGAAAATGGAATTGCGCATACACGTTAACATGGGTTTGCTGTAAGTGGCATTGCTTTACACATGTTGGTCAAAATGAAATGTGAATTATTATATATGTGAAGAATACAGTATTCTTATTTTCAATATTATACATAATAAAAAAAGAAGAATCCAAATAAATTATAACATATGCCCATCAATTGATGAGAATGAAATAACACAAAAAATAATTTAAGCTACAGTAAACAACACAACTGATTGAAAATAAGAGTACAGGATATATTTATCATGAATTGAATTGAGGAAACAATTAACTCATGGGACTACCAAAGGATTAATATTTTTAAATTGATTTGCTAATAATGTAAAGATTTTAAACATGGCATGATTTGTATTAATGATATCCAATCCTCATTTAATATATTACAGATCTGGATGTTGGTGCTGGATCCTCAAGGCAGGGCTTGTCACAGTATGGTATGTCTCATTTTAATTGACATTTGTCTTAGAAACATGGACAGAACATTACATACTAAATCCACATTGTTCAATATTTATATGTATCTTCAAAATGGATTTTAAAACTTTTTTCAAATAAGAATAAATAAAACCAAAAAATAGGATTACATTGTAAGACTACTCTGATTTTGTTTTGAATTTAAGATATCCCATCTATTCTGGATGTCTTAATTTTAATGTAAGATTCTTTGAATGTCCAATTTATTTTCTTCCCTTGTGTATTGCTTAATCTTATTTGTATACATTTTTAAATAATACACACAATTTTGCATATGTTTAGATTTTAAAAATATAGATTAAATTTTTTAAATTGATCACGTCATTTAAGGGACATGCCAACTAAATTTTACATAGAATTATTTTTAAACGTGATTTTATTGTTTTGTTTAAACATTTTATGAGCTACATTGGTTCAGTCTATTGTTTTAGTTCATAAACAAATTAATGGATTTTGGTTTAGGTTAAACAATGCATTACTGGTATTATCCGGCTGTTTTTCTATGCATAAATTGGCATATTTCCAAAAGTTAAAATCATGTGTTCAGATAACAGTAGTACATAGTTTAAAAAAGTATACAATTACACATTTAGAGCTTCATGTCCCTTTAATAGATGAAAATTAAATAATTCTTAGGATATCCTTAAATAACATATTAGATTGGAATTGCATGCTCAATCCCATTCATTACATCAACATATGGAGTAGAGAATTCATTAACGCCAACATTGTCAAATCAATATAATTTTATATTAAAGGGATACTGATCTAAAATTATTAATGTTGTCATTCAGATAGAGCATACAATATTAATCAACATTTAAATATAATACTATAATCATATGTGAAATATTCTATTGCTAAATGTATTTTAAAATCAAGAATGTACGTTTATCTGCAGCTCAATTTTGGTTGACCAACCTGGGTTTTGATTGATGATTGTTGGATACCTTCAACAAACAATATTTATTGAATCCCATATTGCTTATCTGCCTTTAAGATTAAAATGTAGCAACATTCAAATTATAATAGGAGTCAATGTTAAATCATTTGGAACAGTTTGAACAGTGAAATCAATGATTGAAATAAATCATGTCAGTGTCCCTTTAATAAACAATAGATTCATTCATCTTTACATTCTTTGGATTAGACAATATTGATATATAATTCACATATTCACTGTTGGAGTTACTTTATAGATATCAGCATACTCTAACAGCACCATGATTACATATTTGGGACATACTAAACTGCATATTGGGATGATGGGATGATTGGCTGCAATGCTAAACACTATCACTAGATGTCATTATACTTTTTACACACATTCATGGTAAGGACTCTGCTGTAACTCAAAATATGTTCTTTTCTGCACTGCTTGATACTAAATTGCAAACAGAAGGTGCAAATGTTTAACTATTCACTTGCTGACATATATAAAGTTGTATAATGGAATCACATTAAATAATATAATAGAAAAATACTTTTGTAGGACTACATTACTAATTTAATATAGTACATGTATGTGCAAAGCAACACCTTTTACCTGTTTTGATAGGAACCTGTGAAAAGATGTTTTAAACATAGGGATTATGGGTTACACATGCCAAGGAAAATTTTAATTTCTGAAAAGAATATGGTTATAACTATTTTTCTACATGGGGATTATGGGTGAAATATCATTGTTACACATGCAAAAAAACACATTTGACCTGTTTCTGATAGGAATATGGTTATAATTATTTTTATACATGGGGATTATGGGTGAAATATCATGGTTACACTTGCAGAGGAACACATTTGACCTGTTTCTGATAGGAATATGGTTCTAATTATTTTTATACATGGGGATTATGGGTGAAATATCATGGTTACACATGCAGAGGAACACATTTAACCTGTTTCTGATAGGAATATGGTTCTAATTATTTTTATATATGGGGATTATGGGTAAAATATCATGGTTACACATGCAGAGAAACACATTTGACCTGTTTCTGATGGGAATATGGTTATAATTATTGTTATACATGGGGATTATGGGTGAAATATAATGGTTACACATGCAGAGGAATACATTTGACCTGTTTCTGATAGGAATATGGTAATAATAATTTTTATACATGGGGATTATGGGTGAAATATCATGGTTACACTTGCAGAGGAACACATTTGACCTGTTTCTGATAGGAATATGGTAATAATAATTTTTATACATGGGGATTATGGGTGAAATATCATGGTTACACATGCAGAGGAACACATTTGACCTGTTTCTGATAGGAATATGGTAATAATAATTTGTATACATGGGGATTATGGGTGAAATATCATGGTTACACTTGCAGAGGAACACATTTGACCTGTTTCTGATAGGAATATGGTTCTAATTATTTTTATACATGGGGATTATGGGCAAAATATAATGGTTACACTTGCAGAGGAACACATTTGACCTGTTTCTGATAGGAATATGGATATAATTATTTTTATCCATGGGGATTATGGGTGAAATATCATGGTTACACTTGCAGAGGAAAACATTTGACCTGTTTCTGATAGGAATATGGTTATAATTATTTTTATACATGGGGATTATGGGTGAAATATCATGGTTACACTTGCAGAGGAACACATTTGACCTGTTTCTGATAGGAATATGGTTCTAATTATTTTTATACATGGGGATTATGGGTGAAATATCATGGTTACACATGCAGAGGAACACATTTGACCTGTTTCTGATAGGAATATGGTTCTAATTATTTTTATATATGGGGATTATGGGTAAAATATCATGGTTACACATGCAGAGAAACACATTTGACCTGTTTCTGATGGGAATATGGTTATAATTATTGTTATACATGGGGATTATGGGTGAAATATAATGGTTACACATGCAGAGGAATACATTTGACCTGTTTCTGATAGGAATATGGTAATAATAATTTTTATACATGGGGATTATGGGTGAAATATCATGGTTACACTTGCAGAGGAACACATTTGACCTGTTTCTGATAGGAATATGGTAATAATAATTTTTATACATGGGGATTATGGGTGAAATATCATGGTTACACATGCAGAGGAACACATTTGACCTGTTTCTGATAGGAATATGGTAATAATAATTTGTATACATGGGGATTATGGGTGAAATATCATGGTTACACTTGCAGAGGAACACATTTGACCTGTTTCTGATAGGAATATGGTTCTAATTATTTTTATACATGGGGATTATGGGCAAAATATAATGGTTACACTTGCAGAGGAACACATTTGACCTGTTTCTGATAGGAATATGGATATAATTATTTTTATCCATGGGGATTATGGGTGAAATATCATGGTTACACTTGCAGAGGAAAACATTTGACCTGTTTCTGATAGGAATATGGTTATAATTATTTTTATACATGGGGATTATGGGTGAAATATCATGGTTACACTTGCAGAGGAACACATTTGACCTGTTTCTGATAGGAATATGGATATAATTATTTTTATACATAGGGATTATGGGTGAAATTTCATGGTTACATATGCAGAGGAACACATTTGACCTGTTTCTGATAGGAATATGGTTATAATTATTTTTCTACATGGGGATTATGGGTGAAATATCATGGTTACACATGCAAAAGAACACATTTGACCGGTTTCTGATAGGAATATGGTTATAATTATTTTTCTACATGGGGATTATGGGTGAAATATAATGGTTACACTTGCAGAGGAACACATTTGACCTGTTTCTGATAGGAATATGGTTATAATTATTTTTTCTACATGGGGATTATGGGTGAAATATCATGGTTACACTTGCAGAGGAGCACATTTGACCTGTTTCTGATAGGAATATGGTTCTAATTATTTTTCTACATGGGGATTATGGGTGAAATATCATGGTTACACATGCAGAGGAACACATTTGACCTGTTTCTGATAGGAATATGGTTATAATTATTTTTATACATGGGGATTATGGGTGAAATATAATTATTTTTCTACATGGGGATTATGGGTGAAATATAATGGTTACACTTGCAGAGGAACACATTTGACCTGTTTCTGATAGGAATATGGTTATAATTATTTTTTCTACATGGGGATTATGGGTGAAATATCATGGTTACACTTGCAGAGGAGCACATTTGACCTGTTTCTGATAGGAATATGGTAATAATTATTTTTATACATGGGGATTATGGATGAAATATCATGGTTACATTTGCAGAGGAACACATTTGACCTGTTTCTGAAAGGAATATGGTTCTAATTATTTTTATACATGGGGATTATGGGCAAAATATAATGGTTACACTTGCAGTGGAACACATTTGACCTGTTTCTGATAGAAATATGGATATAATTATTTTTATACATGGGGATTATGGGTGAAATATCATGGTTACACTTGCAGAGGAAAACATTTGACCTGTTTCTGATAGGAATATGGATATAATTATTTTTATACATAGGGATTATGGGTGAAATTTCATGGTTACATATGCAGAGGAACACAATTGACCTGTTTCTGATAGGAATATGGTTATAATTATTTTTCTACATGGAGATTATGGGTGAAATATCATGGTTACACATGGAGAGGAACATATTTGACCTGTTTCCGACAGGAATATGGTTGTAATTAATTTTATGTTTGTTAAATATTTGACATTTAAGAGAAAGTAACATCTTAGATGAGAGGTTTGGTGTATATATCAAGAATAAAGTGGGTGGTATTCAATTTGGTCATCTTATTAAGTAAAAAAAAGACCAATAAACCATCGTAGATAGCTATGAAAATATAATAAAAGGTGCAACTCAACAATAAAATTTGTAAGGTTAACCTGTTCATTACTTTGTGTCTGACTAGCTATAATTAAACTGTTGCCTAAAAAAACCTTATCTATATAGGACTTAACTGATAACATCATATATAAAAGTTAGTCATCATAGAGTGTAGTGTAATTAACCATAACATCAAATGAAATTATAACCTTGACCAACAATAAAGTCTTAGAGAATAGGTCCAAAGCTCACATCTCAATGTACATCTAGAGTAACAATTTATACTTATCAGGTTATGCGCTGTAGGTCATAGATATTTCCTCTCGTAGTACGGGAAGGAGAAAAGGGGTGTCTGAGTAGAAAAGTGAAGGTTCATGTATCCTTACCCAAGTTCTCAGTTTTTTTCTTTTTATGTTGGACAGTGTGCCACTGCGATCTCTGAGGAAGGGGAACAGGTCCTCGATAGGAGGAGTGTTCTTGCGGGGAAGATGAATCTGGTTGTGGAAAGGTGATGTTTAGTCCTCTGGAGAAGGAGGTCAGGTCGTCTGGTTCTTTATATATATGTGTTCTGCCTTCTTTTTGAACTATAAGACTGAAGGGGAATCCCCAGCGGTATTTAATCTTTCGTTCCTGAAGCGTCCGCGTGATATAGCGGATTTCTCAGCGTCTCTCTATAGTAGCGGGACAGATGTCTTGGAATATCTGAATACTGTAGGTTTGAAATTGTATTTCACGTTGCAGTCTCACTTGTTTCCAGATAGCTTCTTTATCCAGATAGTTGGTAAACTTTATTATAATGTCTCTTGGTGGGTTAGGAGGGGTTGTCATTGGTTTCAACGCCCTGTGAGCCCTTTCCATGGAAGTTTCGGAGAGTTTGATAGTTGGTGCAATATACTCAAACAACTGTAGGAGATATGATAGTATGGATTCCCGGGTAGCTTCTTCTGGGACTCCCCGGATTCTTAGATTGCTTCTCCTATTTCTATTGTCTAAGTCCTCAACTTTCAGCTGGATGGACTGAACAATGGATTCGTGCCTTGTTATTTGATAGTCAACATCAGATACCATATTGTTTAGAGTGTCTTGGCCCTCCTCTAAGCACTCTAATCTAGACCCCAATTCATTGATTTCCCTCCTCAAGGAAGACATTTCTGTTTTGATGAAAGATTTTAGATCAGCGAGATCTGACTTGGAGGGTAGCAGTGAAATGGTAGACTGAATCTGAGTTAGTTGGTCTACAGGCGGGGATGGGGCTAAAGTTGGAGGATCTAGCAAATGAGCATCATTATCAGGAACTGGTATGTGCTCCATAGTTTCTAATTCCTGCCTGTGAAAAAAGGAGTTCATAGTAGTAGACGATGAAGTTGTCTGTTTTTTGTCAGGTTTATTGTGCCTTTTGGATGCCATTAGAGAGGTTTCGTGTATCGCTGTCAGCACTTCTATGGAGATCTAACTGTCGTAGTTATCAGATATTTGCAATCTGTATTCTCCCGGTTCTATTAATTAGCATATGTGTCCCAAAGAATTAAAGATTTCCTTCTCTGTATATCCCAAATAGTAATGTGTGTCCAGACAACGTGTCTTATAACTCTGTAGGCCAGGAAGCCTACAGTATATTTGGGGTAGGAGCAGAAATATGGCGGTATATCAAAGTGTAAAATTCAGTATGTGTAGCTCATATAATACTGACACTTCACCTTTTAGTATGATATGTCCGGTAAGGGCTGAGTTTCATACCCTATATAGCAAATCAGAGAAGCGGTAAGAATGAATTAGGCGGCGCCTCTCACCTCTCTCCCTCCTGCGGTAAGTCCCAAGGAACCGTGGCGGTCTGCCACGTGGAGCAGGCTGATCGCGGTAGCCACAGAAGTGAACAATCGGTAAGGCAGAGTTTCACCTCCGGGTCTCACCCGGGTGTCGGACACAGATGCGGTTGTTCTCAAGAGGTACAGCTTCAATGGTATGTGTCGCGTGTGTTATATAGTAATGGTCCGCAGAACGACTCACAGCCTCCTCTCATCAAAGTCCCAGCAGCACAATATCAGAGATCCGGTATCGGATGGTTGTCCTTTAAATCATATTGTCCAGCATGTATATCTTTTCTGTTTCTCTCCTGGTCGCATATTATAAAAAGTAGCCAAATACTTAGGACACGCCACGGAGCTTGCTTAAAGTGCGGCCATGTTCCAGCACGGCTACGCTCCGCCCTCCTGTAATTAATTTTATATCTGGGGATTATGGGTGAAATATCATGGTTACAAATGCAAAAGAACACATTTGACAGGTTTCTGATAGGAATATGGTTATAATTATTTTTATACATGGGGATTATGGGTGAAATATCATGGTTACACATGCAGAGGAACACATTTGACCTGTTTCTGATAGGAATATGGTTCTAATTATTTTTATACATGGGGATTATGGGTGAAATATAATGGTTACACATGCAGAGGAACACATTTGACCTGTTTCTGATAGGAATATGGTTATAATTATTTTTATACATGGGGATTATGGGTGAAATATAATGGTTACACTTGCAGAGGAACACATTTGACCTGTTTCTGATAGGAATATGGTTATAATTATTTTTCTACATGGGGATTATGGGTGAAATATAATGGTTCAACATGCAGAGGAACACATTTGACATGTTTCTAACAGGAATATGGTAAAAATAATTTTTATACATTTGGATTATGTGTGAAATATCATGGTTACACATGCACGGGTACACATTTGACCTGTTTCTGACAGGAATATGGTTATAATTATTTTTCTACATAGGGATTATAGGTGAAATATCATGGTTACACATGCAGAGGAGCACATTTGACATGTTTCTGACAGGAATATGGTAATAATTATTTTTCTACATGGGGATTATGGGCCAAATATAATGGTTACACTTGCAGTGGAACACATTTGTCCTGTTTCTGATAGGAATATGGATATAATTATTTTTCTACATGGGGATTATGGGTGAAATATCATGGTTACACTTGCAGAGGAAAACATTTGACCTGTTTCTGATAGGAATATGGATATTATTATTTTTATACATAGGGATTATGGGTGAAATTTCATGGTTACATATGCAGAGGAACACATTTGACCTGTTTCTGATAGGAATATGGTTATAATTATTTTTCTACATGGGGATTATGGGTGAAATATCATGGTTACACATGGAGAGGAACATATTTGACCTGTTTCTGACAGGAATATGGTTCTAATTATTTTTATATATGGGGATTATGGGTGAAATATCATGGTTACACATGCAAAAGAACACATTTGACCGGTTTCTGATAGGAATATGGTTATAATTATTTGGTTATAGTTATTATTTTTTTTCTACATGGGGATTATGGGTGAAATATCATGGTTACACATGCAAAAGAACATATTTGACCTGTTTCTGACAGGAATATGGTTATAATTATTTTTATATCTGGGGATTATGGGTGAAATATCATGGTTACACTTGCAGAGAAACACATTTGACCTGTTTCTGATAGGAATATGGTTCTAATTATTGTTATACATGGGGATTATGGGTGAAATATAATGGTTACACTTGCAGAGAAACACATTTGACCGGTTTCTGAAAGGAATATGGTTATAATTATTTTTATACATGGGGATTGTGGGTGAAATAGCATGGTTACACATGCAGAGGAACACATTTGACCTGTTTCTGATAGGAATATGGTTCTAATTATTTTTATATATGGGTATTATGGGTAAAATATCATGGTTACACTTGCAGAGAAACACATTTGACCTGTTTCTGATAGGAATATGGTTCTAATTATTGTTATACATGGGGATTATGGGTGAAATATAATGGTTACACATGCAGAGGAACACTTTTGACCTGTTTCTGATAGGAATATGGTTCTAATTATTTTTTCTACATGTGGATTATGGTTGAAATATCATGGTTACACTTGCAGAGGAGCACATTTGACCTGTTTCTGATAGGAATATGGTTATAATTATTTTTCTACATGGAGATTATGGGTGAAATATCATGGTTACACATGCAGAGGAGCATATTTGACATGTTTCTGATTGGAATATGGATATAATTATTTTTATACATTTGGATTATGGGTGAAATATCATGGTTACATATGCAGAGGAACACATTTGACCTGTTTCTGACAGGAATATGGTTCTAATTATTTTTCTACATGGGGATTATGGGTGTAATATCATGGTTACACATGGAGAGGAACATATTTGACCTGTTTCTGACAGGAATATGGTTCTAATTATTTTTATATAT
>NC_069504.1:787282089-787284589 GCF_027579735.1 Bombina bombina | reverse complement strand
TGGCTCTGATAGCTTGCCATTTATTGTTGAAAATTTTAAATAAATCTAATTTTATTTTCCTTATAAGTCTCTTTTTCCTTATACAGTAATTCTTCTCTATTACTTTTAATAGCAAAAGTGTAAGCTTGATTCAAGGTATTCTGAGAATATCCTCTGTCTTCAAATCTATTTCTTAAAGACCTTGCTTCTTCTTTAAATGTTTTGGACTCTGTACAATTCCTACGATGTCTTAAATATTGCCCTTTGGGGATATTTTTGATCAAAGAGGGGGATGGTGGCTGTCTGCCATTAGTAAAGTATTTACTGCTGTCTTTTTCCTAAATGTATTAGTTATTATCTTATCATTTTGTACTGTAATCCTCAAATCCAAGAATGTTATTTCTTTTTTATTAAATTCATTTGTAAATTTTAAATTGTAATTATTTATATTGAGTGCTCTCATAAATTCATGTAACATTTGCTCAGTTCCTGACCAGAATAATAGGATGTCATCTATGAAGCAAAGCCAGAGTTTTATATATTCACACTGGCCTCCCCCATAGACGACATCTTTTTCCCATTTGTCTAAATACAGGCATGCATAGGTAGGGGCACAGCAAGTTCCCATTGCTGTGCCCCTTACCTGTTGATAGAATTTGCCCCCAAATGTGAAAAAATTATGTTCTAACACAAAAGTTAGTAGTTTATTTACAAATTTTGTGTGCCTTGAAAACAGATGGCCCCTTTGTTCCAAAAAATATTCACATGCTGCAATGCCTTCTTTGTGTGGTATAGATGAATATAATGATTCTACATCTATTGCCACTAGTATCCAAGTGTTCTCAAAGCACATCCCTTCACAAAATTGGCAATGTACTACCAGGCCAAGGCATTTAGGAGTGGGCTACCCGGTCCTGGTAGTACTTTGCCAATTTTGTGAAGTCTTCACTGATCCTGTACGCTATATTGTACTGAACCTGTGTCATACCTCATTCATTGAGGTTGTTTCCTGTAAGCATAATCACTGCGGGTTGAAAATGTATGTTTGTCATGTCCAATAAATAACAATATTACACTATTGGAGTTTACTTTCATCCTTTATATATCCGATATTGGCGAGAGTACTCCTCCCTGAGACTGGTGAGAGTGTCCCCACGAGTTCTTTGGATAAACGGAAACGGAGATCGTTTGTTTGGGGAGTACCCTGTGACTTGGGTGGAGACTGGGAGAAAGAGAGCAGCGTTGCAGTTCCGTCCTAGCTCTCCAGTAAACAGATTGTATCCTCCTCTTACTTCTCCCTTACCTCATATGATTGAGGTGAAATTCGGTGAGTACCCATCTGTAAACACAGCACTGGAAGGAAAATGTACACACCTGTCTAATAGACATGTCTTCTATTCTATTCTATTGGATATTTGCTGCATACCATTTTGGACAGTTTTGTTTTGAATGCTTATATTGTATCTGCTGATTTTTACATAGACTGACGATATATATATATATATTTTATTTATTTTTTGTTCCAGATACACATTGTGAATACACTGGGAGTTTTTACTAATTTAAATATATTTTTTTGTGTTTTTTGCTGTATATGTGGTTTTTGATTCCTACTACATTTTTTCATTTTTTGTTTTACTTTCTATTATGTTTTAGGTTATTTTTGTATGTATTGTTCTTTTGATGACAATTTGATATTATGTATTGTTGTTTATCATCTTACTATTGAATATTTAGGTAGGTATGTTATTTTAATAACTTAATATTGTTACTGGGTAATAACTAGTATTATACATAAGGTCTTATGCGCTATGATCACAATTTCTTGCTTTCCTATACTTGTTGTTTTGGAAGTTTAATAGGGATATTACTTCCTCTTTGTGATTAAGCTGCATAGATCTTAACGTTAGATTAATTTAACTTCTTAGATGCTAAATATAACCAAGATTTTATGACCTAGAGTATTTTACTTGGAAAGTTCCATCTTTTATACTGCTGTTTGGGTTTACTATAGCGCAGTCCCTGAGTCTATGGTTTTTTGACCATCGTCTCTGGTTCACTCGTTTTTTAATATATATATATATATATATATATATATATATATATATATATATATATATATATATATATATATATATATACAGTATATATATACAGTATATATATATATATGTGTGTATATATATATATGTGTATATTTATATGTATACTTATATGTGTGTATATGTATGTATATATATATATATATATATATATATATATATATATATACATTCTATGTATATATATATATATATATATATATATATATATATATATATATGTGTATACACACATACACACACACATATATATATATATATATATATAGATATACACACATACATATATATATATATATATATACATATATATACATATATACACATATACATACAGTATATATATATATATATATATATATATATATATATATATATATATACATACACACATATATATATATATATTAACATATATA